>NC_053393.1:413653976-413935500 GCF_905171765.1 Bufo bufo | reverse complement strand
GATTTTAGATGTTCCATAATCCTCTCCTTAAGTGTGGTTTCCATTAATTTCCCCACTATTGATGTCAGGCTTACTGGCCTATAGTTGCCCGATTCCTCCCTACTACCTTTCTTGTGAATGGGCACAACGTTTGCTAATTTCCAATCTTCTGGGACGACTCCTGTTACCAGTGATTGGTAAATAAATCTGTTAATGGTTTTGCTAGTTTACTGCTGAGCTCTTTTAATAGCTTTGGGTGTATCCCATCAGGCCCCTGTGACTTATTTGTATTAATTTTAGACAGTTGACTTAGAACCTCTTCCTCTGTAAAGACACATGCATAAAAAGATTCATTAGTCTTCTTTCCTAACTGAGGTCCTTTTTCTTCATTTTCCTTTGTAAAAACTGAACAGAAGTATTCTTATCATATACCTTCCTTCTCTTGTTTTTAATTTGGTAATTCCTTGTTTTAGTTTCCTTTTTTCATTTATGTATCTGAAGAATGTCTTATCGCCTTTTTTCACTGACATCAGCCCCATGCCATAGCCATCCATCGCCCCCCCCCCCCCCCCCCCCGGTAGATTGGGGCCCATGCTAATATACTTACCTTTCCTGCAGGGTGTGCGGCTAACTGATGGAGTCCGCAGGAGACGGACCGCGTCGTCTTCCCAGCATGCACTGGGAGGGGCCTTACGTCACACACAGCATCAGCCAGCGCACTGACGACGTGTGCATGCAAGGCCCTGGCCAGTGCAGTGCGGTGCAGAGTCAGGAGGCCACGGAGCAGCGAGTGAGAAGCTTCTTCAATTTACTACCGCTCCGTGGTCATCCATCGCGATATCGACAAAATCTATATCGTTCATACTGTAAATATCGCCCACGCCTACTTTGATTATGTAATTACCATGTGATCTAACAAGTAGATGTTATTGGCCACATGGCAATGACATCATCAAAGGTCCTTTACCTTCCCCACTCCCCTGCCCTCCTATTCTCCTCCTCCTTCCCTCCCCGACAATTCCCCATGGGCCCACTGGGCTTTTTCATTAGTGGCAGGGACCGGCCACGTCGCAGTGAGGAGGGTGGGACGCTCTCTCTTCCTTCTCCACTGTGCGACCGCACACTGCCGCAAGGCCCTCATATGACATCACAAAAACCGAACCAAAAAAAAAGTAATCCAAGTTTTGTGGATTAACTGGGCTGATAGTGTTTTTTAATTTTTTTTTATTATCGGGCCAGCCCTACCTGCCGCCACTAAGTAGACAGCATGGAGGTAAATTAGGAGGTGGCAGCACTAGCACAAACAACTCTTTGTAACAGCTGATCAGAAGGGGTGCTGAGAGTCAGACCCCCATCAGTCTGATGTTGGCAGCCTATCCTGAGGATAGGCCATCAATATTCCAAAAGTGGTAAAACCTAATAAAAACCCACTTCTTATTTCATTTTAGATTGGAATCTTTTATATTGTATTCAGCCGTTTCCTAGCGATATGGATTTACTGGATGATATTCTATGACAAGGATGGGTTCACGGTGCCAGACATGTCTACTAACAGTGCAGTAAACAGTTGTTTGGCTCCTGTGCAGCCATGCAGAAGTGAAGCTAGTTGGACAGCCCGACATAGCGGAACTATCGCAGGCGTCATCCTGCGTTTCTACCTGGTTCCTGGAGCAGGGCATACACAGTACCAGGCGGATTCGCCAGTTAGGAATCTGGTAAAGCCAGGAGACTACTAGTGTTTGGAAAATGGATATATGTAAGGATTTGCAATTCACAGATGAGGACTAGGGTTTTACACAGCTGCTCCTCTGGTTGGGGAATGGGGATTATGGCATCTCCTTGAGGGCAACAGTTGGTATCAAAGACCAGCCTGGCTGACAGGTTGTAATGGTGGAAAGGAGTCGTTGTTGGGTCACCCCTTTTTATTCCATTTCCAGCAAGTCAACTTTTCTAAAATCTATAATTGGGCACGGAAAAAAAGTATTTTGTTTTTACTAGTTATTAAACGGGTTTTCCAGGAGTAGAATATTGATGGTTTATTCGTTAGGATCGGTGGGGTCAGACACTTGGCACCCCTGTCGATCAGCAGTTAGAAGAGGCTGTGGCTCTCCAGTGAGTGCTGCGGCCTCCTCACAGCACACCAAGCAAAGCGCCATACACGGTATAGTGGCTGTGCTTGGTATTGCAGCCCAAGCCCATTCACTTGAATGTGACTAAGCTGCACATAGGCTGTGTGACCAATGAAGGTGATGTCCCTGGCCTAGGAAGAGGCAGCAGCCCTCACTGGGGCACTGCAGCCTCCTCAAACAGCCGCTCAGCGGGGATGTCAGGAGTCGGACCCCCACTAGTCAGATATTGATGCTCTATCCTGAGGATAGATCATTAAAGGGGTTTATACTGATAGCTTATCCTCTGGAAAGGTCATCACTATCTGATCAGTGAGGGTCTGACATCTGGGACCCCCACCGATCAGCTGTTTGAGAAGGCACTGGCGCTCCTGTGAGCCCCACGGTCTTCTCCCTGCTCACCAAGCATAGCGCCGTACATTGTTTAGCGGCTGTGCTTGTTATCACAGCTCCTTCCAATTCACTTCAATGTGGCTGAGCTGTGCCTAGACCATGTGACTGATGAGCGTGATGCTACATGGCCTAGGAAAATGTTCGCTCAACAAGCAGCAGAAAAAGAAAAACAACATACAGAAAACACTATAAATAAAAGGCTAGCTACATGTTTCAGTGTATTCCGGACTCCATCGGGAGGATCCCGGCGAACAAGCGCAGCAGCCTGACCTATCCTCTCTACAGGAGAGACCACTCCATTCCCTAGTGTTGTGCCTGGATTTGCACAACATTATTGGGTAACATATTCTCACTTTGAGTCCTTATCTGGGAACCCAAAGGTATTTCACAAGGTAGCGCCCCCTATGGTTTTTGAGTTTGCTACATGGCCTGGGGACAGCTACGGTGAGCACCAGTACCCTCTCAAACAGCTGATCAGTGAGGGTCCTGGGTGTAGGATCCCCACCGATCAGAGGCTGACGACCTATCCAGAAGATAGGTCATCAGTATAAAAGTCTTGGAAAACCCCTTTAGTATTTTACACATGGAAAACCCCTTTAAAGTGACCCGCCAGGCCCCCCTTACTAAGGCTTATTTACCTCATACGTGAAACAGGTTAGTGCTCTGTAGTTTTTAATAATCCTGCCCTTACTGTCCCGGAAGTCAGCTCTCCATGCACTGACTGCTGGGTTTGTGTTTATATACAGAAGCTAATCCGAGGAGGCGGAGCTACAGGAAGGAGGGAGAGAGCAGCAGACTGAACCAATGATTAGGTAGGGGGGGTCTCAGACAACCTCTGACCCCCTGTAGGCAATTTAGCTAAGGTGTAGTCACACATTACAGTTTTTGCCTGATTGAGCTGCAAACACTGATAAAAATAATCTGCAGGTATCAATTTACATATAAATTTTGAGCTCAAGACAGGTCATCAGGAAATGACCTATTGTTTGAGGGTACTTTCACACTAGCGTTAACGTTTTCAGGTATTGAGTTCCGTCATAGGGGCTCAATACCGGAATAAAACGCATCAGTTTTGTCCTAATGCATTCTGAATGGAAAGCAATCCGTTCAGTATGCATCAGGATGTCTTCTGTCCCTTTTACGGTATTTGGCCGGAGAAAATACTGCAGCATGCTGCAGTATTTTCTCCGGCCAAAATTCCGGAACACTTGCCGGATCCGGCATTAATTTCCATTGAAATGTATTAATACTGGATCCGGTACCAAGTGTTCAGGAAATTGCTGCATTGACAGATCCGGTTTTCCACCTTTAAAAATGTGAAAAAATAAATAAATACCAGATCCGTGTTTCCGGATGACACCGGAGAGACGGAACCAGTATTTCAATGCATTTATCAGACGGATCCGGAAACAAATTATAGCTGTTTGCATATGGATTTCCGGATCCGGCAGGCAGTTCTGGCAACGGAACTGCCTGCTGGAATTCAACAACGCTAGGGTGAAACTAGCCTAAATCCTGTTTTTATGTTAAACGTATATTTTTATTAAGAGTTTTTAGAGATTTTTGCTTTCCCATGTCACTATATGTATTTAAAAAAAATATTACCTAAAATATTACCAGTCTCGCACTGGCCACTACTGTAGGCCTAATAATATGTCCAGACATCCTGTTCTGTACTGATAATGACACACCTGTTAAAAAGTTATCATAAAAGTCAGGATTACAATGACAGATTTCACCGATAGATACCGTATGTTTCGCTTTATAAGATGCACTTCCTTCCCCCCCAAAGTAGGGGGGAAATGGCCGTGCGTCTTCCATTATGGAAACGCTCCAATACTCACCCTCCCTGGTCTTCTTGCTGGGGCCGGCACTCCACCGCCCTGACCGCATACAGCGTCAGGACATAGTGCGCGCACTATGACCGGACGCTGCAGGCTGTCAGGTGACAGTGCAGCGCGGGCCGGAGAAGACAGGGGAGCGCGACTTCTAAAGAGACCGCCGGACCCAGAGCGGAGCCGCGGCTCAGAAGAGGTAAGAGAAGTTTTTTTTTTTTTTTGTCTGATGGAGGTCTGAAAGAACAGGGCTGGTCTGAGGTCTGGTGGGGTTCTAAAAGAAAAGGACTGATCTGAGGTCTGATGGGGGTCTAAAAGAAAAGGGCTGATGGGGGTCTAAAAGAAGAGGGCTGATCTGAGGTCTGATGGGGTCTGAAAAAAAAGGGCTGATCTGAGGTCTGATGGGGGTCTGACACGGAAGGCTGATATGATGTCCTGATAGTTGTGGGGGTCTGATCTGAGGTCTGATGAAAAATATATTTTTCTTATTTTCCTCCTCTAAAATCTGGGGTGCGTCTTATAAAGCGAAAAATATGGTAGATAACACAGGATCTGCCATTCACAACAGGTGATATCACAGCTTATCTACTCCCTCCCGACCTCTGCATCTCCTGTGTCTATACCCCATGTGACAGCTCTGAAAAGCAAGACGTCTTGACATATTTTAGGCATGGTGGCCAGTGTGAAAAGTGCAGAATTTTAGTTTTTTTTTTTTTTATATAGAAAGTGACATGAAAAAAAACAAAAATATAATAATAATTTATATATATATATATATATATATATATATATATTATTTTAAACTTGCTTTAAACAATAGGGCATTTTCTGATGGCACATTCCCTTTAAGTCATGAGATGCTTATTCTCCTCAGCTATATGCTGTCTGCTTTCAAGCTCTGAGGGCGATCAAGGCCCCTTAACCCTCAGTTCAGACCTGAGCGTTTTACAGCGCGTTCCTACGCGCTGTAAAACGCTCAACAAGGAGAAACCAATGCTTCCCTATGGGAATGGTTCTCACCTGGGCGTTTTACAGCGCGTACGATCGCGCTGTAAAACGCCCGACGCTCAAACAAGTACATGAGCGTTTTTTTGGGGCGCTTGTCGCGCGTTCCCGTACATAGACTTTCGGGAACGCGCGGCAATGTGTGTTCACTTGTCTCTGTATGCGCGCTTGTAAACACCCGTACAATCGCGCATACAGAGCGCTCCTTTCAGAACGCTCTGGTGTGAACCCAGCGTAATAGATTTAGCTACTAATTTCAAGCTTGAATAACCTGAAAATAAAATGTACCTGAATGCCCCATCACCTTCTGAACTTGGAGCTGTTATATGACAAGCGTCACCTGACAATCCATAGCCTAGAACCTCAGCATACATTTTGGCACCTCTTGCCACCGCATGTTCATATTCTTCTAACACAAGCACGGCTGCCCCCTCTCCCATCACAAATCCTTCACGCTCAGGATGGAAAGGCCGACATGCTTTCAATGGAGTCTTGTTATAGCTAGTACTCAGCGCTCGAGCTCTGGCAAAGCCAGCAAGTGACAAGGGGCTGATGCAAGCTTCTGTCCCACCGGCCAACATGACATCAGCATCTCCATGAGTGATAAATCTAAATGAGTCTCCAATGGCATGGGCTCCTGTAGTACAAGCTGTGGAAACTGCATGATTCGGTCCTTTGAGCTTGTACTTAATACTGATGTGTCCCGCGGCCATATTGACTAAGATCCTAGGGACGAAGAAGGGACTTACTTTATTGTACCCTTTGGTTTGAAATAACATGGCAGTGTCTGTGATGACATCAAGAGGAACCATTCCCATGCCTACCGCCACGCCGGTGGACCCTTGTTCTTCTTCAGTCTTTGGAAACCAGTTGGCATCAGTGATTGCCTGCTCAGCAGCTGCTAGAGCCATAACGGTGGCAGATGACATTGTCTTTACATCTGACTTGGAAACATATCGTTCCTCAAGGAACTCACCATCTCCATGCCCTCTTGGAACACGAGCAGCGACTTGGCAAGGGATACATTCATACTCTTCACCTTGTAAAGCAACTATTCCACTTTTGCCTTGGATCAGATGCTCCCATGCAAACTGAGTGCCAGTGCCAATCGGTGACACGACACCAACGCCAGTTACGACAACTCTTCGCTGATATTTCTGAACTGCATTAACACTTATACCTCTTTTATGGAGTGAAAAGGTTCGGAGATGCTTCAGAAATATGGGGCAAACGTCACCCATTCTTAGGACTCTTCTTAGGTGAATGTTCATGAGTGGTTTCAGATGTTATCTATAAATCTGAATAAAAACATCAAAGACATTCTTATTAGTATGAAGACTTAACAATACAGCTCTGGCAAGTCAGTAACACAACACCGGGTTGGATGAACTTCTCTGGAGAACTGTGCAATTCATATGGAACATGACCTGATGGGCTTGGTTTGGAAATGCACCTCTGTTCTTCACCTAGAGCTGTGATGGCTAACCTATGGCACTCCAGCTCTGGAAAAACCACAACTCCCAAGATGTACACTTGTTTGGCTACTTTCAGAACTTCATAGAAATGAATGGCGTATGCTGGGAGTCGTAGCTTCACCACAGCTGGAGTGCCGGAGGTTAGCCATCACTGACTTAGAGCCATGATGATCAGAAAACAAGGTGATCTGTCCAGGATCTATGGTTTGACAATGACGACCAAACCTGAAGAAAGGCTACTCCGTCCTATGAGATCAAGAAAGGCCTTCCAAATTTCTCAAGACAGAGTCAAGGACAAGATTGGATGCTAAGTATACACAAGATAAAACGTTGGCCAAAATGGATGATTTTTGACCATTTAAAAAAACTTGTGTAAACTAAAAGGAACTTTTGAAAATTTGGGAATGGTTGGCCAAAACTACACGTCTATGGAATGATCAGCTGACCATTTGCCATTTTGATCCAGGATCAGAAAGTCATGTTTTCTTTTAAAAAGAAAAGAAAAAGACTCCCTGGTCAACCAGTTTAGCCGGGCATATTGTTGGTGGGCTCAATAGCATGATGGATGTAAATGGGGTTTTAAAACCCCCAAATGATTTGATTGTAGAAAAAAAAGGAAAGAAGGCAGCACTCATCCAAACTGATGTCAAAGCCACACCATGTGTTTTATCTCACAGAATCAGCTCACATTTTCACCATGGATTCCAACCTCTGCATGAAATACATGTATATTCCATCACCAAAATTTGCTGCTTTTTCCTGCCACATCTATATGTCCTCCTATAGCGAATCAGGGTAGGTTCACACCTCCATCTAGCTATTCCAGTGGTGAACATCCTGCTGGGTTCACCGCTGGACGAAACTGACTATAATAGGATCTGGCTGGTTTTAGGTATTTGTGCGAGGTTTCAGCTGGACAAAAACCTCTGCGTGCACAGTTTTTTTCTGGCCGGATCCTATTATAGTCAATAAGGTCCAGCGGTGTGCAGCAGTATCAGGTTAGGCCAAATCCGGCGAAAACTCCGGCAGGCTGTTCTCTGCCGGATCAGTTACACAGAAGTGTGCACCTACCTGTACAATTTCATCAATTGCTTAATCATAGTCACCGTATAAACCCAACGCAAACAATCACAATTATACAGCTATCTGTGGTCAGCACAGTGTTCCTCAACTCCAGTCCTCAGGTCCCACCTGTCGGTCATGATTTGAGTATATCCCACAGAATGAATGTCTGTGGTAAGTCCTGATGCACTGACACTAATTATAGCACTGGCTCAATACTAAGGAAATCCTGAGAACATGACCGGTAGGTGGGCCCTGAGGAACACTGGCTCAACGGTTAGCATTGAGGTCCTGAGCTTGAATCCAACCAAGGATCAGGTCTGCAAGCAGTTTGTATAGGTTTCCACCCATAACAGAACCATTCCGGTTAAAGGTGTTCTTCATCCTTCTTCTGTTCTTGGAAGAGATTGATCAGTAAGTACCCCACCGATTCCACAGTGGGCTCTCCTGCTCAGGTCCTGGTAGGTGTTCCCGAGTCTTCCCGCTCAGCTGGTCAGAAGAGCCCACAGGCGTAGTGTTGGGTGAGCTTCTGTATTTCAAGTTCGGCGTACAAGGTTTGGGTTATCTAAGAATTCCGTTATGGATTCCGCTACCACGGGCCATAACTTATTGTCTGTGGTAGCGGAATCCACAACAGAATTCTTGGATAACCGGAACTTGAAAACAGAAATTCACTCATAATCACTGAGAATTGATATTAAAGACAGTTGCAATAACAAAAGTATATATCACTGAGGGCAACTATAAAACTTCACTTTTAATCAATATCAAAAAACCGGTCCCCAAACGGACCTGAATAGCTGTGGTACGGCAATTCCAGAACTTTTTGCACAGGGAAGGTCGATTATTGAGACAGATAGGGGGTACAGGAGGGACAGCACATGACCTATGCCTGCCCCTCGGTCAGATACCCCTTGATGGTAGGAGTACTCTGTCCACGTACTAAAGTTCCCTCATCCCTACGCAGGTGGAATCGGACGGAGGGGGAAGCACGGACCCAACTCTCTTCCCACAATAGCCAGATTTCGGAGAACCTGGAATTTACATAGCAAGCCCCATGGCGATTGGGAAGGACACGAGATAATCTCTTCTAAATATGGTGGCACGATATATATTAATAAAATAAATAAAAATACACTTTGTCCCCCCAATGATAAAACCTGTGCCCTCAGCAGAAGGGAGGAGTGCAGACATTTACCATAAACTTTATTAATAACAATGGAGAACCCCTTTAAGAATCCTGGAAGTCCCCTTGGGATCTGCCTGGACACAGGGGCCACTCACAAACAGTCCTGAGCAGTGACGAACTGCAACTCCCAGCATGTGCGGCGGACACGATGGGAGTGGTAGCTCCTAGCTGTACCTGCGGAGGGGACGCGCCGGGTGCTGGTTCCGGGTGTGTCTTCACATCCGGCCCTGCGCCGTGTGCCGCCCTGCTTCCCTTCCTACAGCCCCGGGGCTCAGAGTCATGGCGTCCGCCGAGTCGTCCGCCGTCACCGAGCTGTGTCAGAACGGGCGCCAGGTGTTCATGGACGCCTCCCAGCTGCTGCTCACCTATGCCGACAATATACTCCGGTGAGTGGGCTGTGACGTCACGCGGAGGAGATATCTGACGTCATTCATTGCCAGAGCTGTGCGCACACCTATGGATAGTATTAATACTGAGGGGAGTGTCATCCCACAGTACAGTGAACGGTATTATTACAGTGCTGATCAGGACAAGCCTTTTTGTGCCCCTCTTAAAGGGTACCTTTAGTTATGCCGCTCTCTGCATCGCCCCCCAGAAGTTTAAAGGCGATGGCAGGAGCCAAGGAACTTTAATGGAGGGGCTTCCGACAACGTTCAGGTGTCGAAGATTTCAATTTTTTCTGGAAAATAGTTTCTTAGACTTAGGGCACTGTGTTCTGCTTTTCTCTGTTATTCCTCCTAGAAATGCCTGAATACACTGGGGGTTACCAGTTGGGGTGTGTCTGTACAGGGACACACCCCCTGGACCAGGTTGAATGGTAACGCCCAGTTGTCAGTTTGTTCTATAAGGCCTCTTTCACACTTGCGTTGTCCGGGTCCGTCGTGTATCCATTTGCCGGAGGTGCCCGCCGGATCCGTAACACTGCAAGTGAACTGAAAGCATTTGAAGACGGATCCGTCTTCAAAATGCGTTCAGTGTTACTATGGCACCCAGGACGCTATTAAAGTCCTGGTTGCCATAGTAGGAGCGGGGAGCGGGGGAGCAGTATACTTACAGTCCGTGCGGCTCCCGGGGCGCTCCAGAGTGACGTCAGAGCGCCCCATGCGCATGGATGACGCCCCATGCGCTTGGGGCGCCCTGACGTCACTCTGGAGCGCCCGGGGAGCCGCACGGACGGTAAGTATGCTGCTCCCCCGCTCCCCACTACACTTTACCATGGCTGCCAGGACTTTAGCGTCCCGGCAGCCATGGTAACCACTCTAAAAAAGCTAAATGTCGGCTCCGGCAATGCGCCGAAACGACGTTTAGCTTAAGGCCGGATCAATGCCTTCCAATGGGCATTAATTCCGGATCCGGCCTTGCGGCAAGTGTTCCGGATTTTTGGCCGGAGCAAAAAGCGCAGCATGCTGCGGTATTTTCTCCGGCCAAAAAACGTTCCGGTCCGGAACTGAAGACATCCTGATGCATCCTGAACGGATTACTCTCCATTCAGAATGCATTAGGATAATCCTGATCAGGATTCTTCCGGCATAGAGCCCCGACGACGGAACTCTATGCCGGAAGAAAAGAACGCACGTGTGAAAGAGCCCTTATTCAGGAAGAATAACGGAGGAACAGCGCTGGGGAGCGCTATAAGAAAAGATGCTCCAGAATGATGATGTCAGACATGGGGGGAGGAGACAGGTCCTCTTCATCCATCACTTGTGTTCAGTCTACACGTGGGCTGTAGAGTTCACTGTCATCAGGCAAATGGTTCACATCTACGAGAAGCGTCAAAAGACACAGATATATTTCCTGGCAACCAACCCCCGACGGCAGATGTTGGGGGTAAGAAGGATCGGGCTGTTGGATTTCTAGCATGGTCTATCCTTTTGTTCTTGTAGAAATATTCCACCGCTAGAGGCGTCTGGCAGCGGTTTCCACTCCTCTCCACACTCAGATCAGGCGCATGCTCCGCATGGTCGAGTATGCATGTCTTGGGGGGAGAATGTGCGGCCAGCTTTAGCCCTGGTCATCTGAATGAGCTGGCCACAGTGTGGCAGGCGCAGCACTATGAAGTGCCTTTTGCGCTGTGGCATTAGAACAAGCATGTCAAACTCAAAGGCTAACATGGGCCAAAAAAACAAAATTTAAGTTTATGTGGGCCGCATCAAAAAAAAAAAAAAAATCGTACATTTTCATAGAACAACATTGTTGTTTCATGACTGCTGACCCCCAACATCCCGTTGCCCAATAACACAAGTGAGACCTATATATATATATATACAAATATTAAACTTCACTATAAGACGCACCTAGGTTTTTGAGGAGGAAAATAAGAAAAAAATATTTTTAACCAAAAGTTGTGCTTTTGGTGGGCTTTGAATTAATGGTGGTCTGTGCATGACACTATTATGGGGGATCTGTGGATGACGCACTGTCATGTGGGGGACCTGTGGATGGCACTGTTATGGGGATCTGTGGATGGCACTGTTATGGGGGATCTGTGGATGGTGCTGTTATGGGGGATCTGTGGATGGCGCTGTTATGGGGATCTGTGGATGGCACTGTTATGGGGGATCTGTGGATGGCACTGTTATGGGGAACCTGTGGATGGCACTGTTATGGGGATCTGTGGATGGCACTGTTATGGGGGATCTGTGGATGGCACTGTTATGGGGGATCTGTGGATGGCACTGTTATGGGGGATCTGTGGATGGCACTGTTATGGGGGATCTGTGGATGGCACTGTTATGGGGGACCTGTGGATGGCACTGTTATGGGGGACCTGTGGATGGCACTGTTATGGGGATCTGTGGATGGCGCTGTTATGGGGGATCTGTGGATGGCGCTGTTATGGGGGATCTGTGGATGGTACTGCTATGGGGTGGGATATCTGTGGATGGTACTGCTATGGGGTGGGATATCTGTGGATGGTACTGCTATGGGGTGGGATATCTGTGGATGGCATTGTTATGGGGTGGGGGATCTGTGGATGGTGCTGTTATGGGGGATCTGTGGATGGCATTGTTATGAGGTGGGGGATCTGTGGATGGAACTGTTATGGGGTGGGATATCTGTGGATGGTACTGCTATGGGGTGGGATATCTGTGGATGGTACTGCTATGGGGTGGGATATCTGTGGATGGCATTGTTATGAGGTGGGGGGATCTGTGGATGGAACTGGTATGGGGGGGATCTGTGGATGACACTGCTATATATCATCCACAGATCCCCCTCATAACAGTGTCCCCCAATACACCGGCCCTCTGCTCACCGAAGTATTTATAAACGTGAATCCTTATCCTGTTATTAAGTTGAACTAACGCTGCGCTCTCCCATGTTCCCCTGTATCCCCACAGCACTTACGATTCACACGCTTCCATAGCAGGCAGAGCGGACGGCACCAGTAACGTCACTCACTGACGTCGCGCGTCTGCTCCGCCTGCTTCATTCATAAAGTGGGCGGAGCAGACGCGCGACGTCAGTGAGTGACGTTACTGCTGCCGTCCGCTCTGCCTGCTATTGAAGCTTAAGTAAGTGCTGTGGGGATACAGGGGAACATGGGAACATGGGAGAGCGCAGCGTTAGTTCAACTTAATAACAGGATAAGGATTCACGTTTATAAATACTTTGGTGAGCGGCGGGGCCCGGTGTAAGAGTACAGTGACTGCACCGGGCCCCGCCCCTAGTTACGGACTCCAGCCCCTCCTCTCTCCCGGCTCATACATAGCAGTCTGCGATGCTGCATCTTTGCCGGGCCGCAAAGATATTCATTGCGGGCCGCATGTTTGACACCCATGCATTAGAAGAATTCTGATATCTCTGATATTTTAGTCTAACCAGACTGTCTATTACTCTGTAATTCCTCTAGCGCCGTTCTATGGAAACAGTGGGTTTAAAGAGCACACCAAATGCTTGAAATAACTTCTTTATTAACTTCAACTTTTCTTCATATATAACATTGCTGCATCCGCAGCAGATAGTCCATGTACAAAACAAGTGTTTAAAAGATATCACAAAATGGCGGTATGATTAAGATGGTGGTTCAACTGTTCAATCTTGTCATTCAACATAAAATGGTGGATATATTTCTCTCTTGAGTATCTGTACTCTCACTTTAAGTTATTTAAGCACTTTTATGATCTCTTTGGAAGGTATATCTGAGGTCTAACTAATAGTTCTACTTGCAGTATGCAGTTAGCAGTGATTATTTGCAGATTGGTTGAGTATGATCTGGTATGGTTGTGTGCAATTTGTATTGCAATATGGAATCTGAATGCTTGCAATTTTGTATTTGCAATTGTATGGTTGCAATTGGTGGAACTGTAAGTAAACACATACTGTATATCCAGTTCAGTATACAGTTCTAAACACAATACTAACAATATGACCATTATACACTCACCTAAAGAATTATTAGGAACATCTGTTCTATTTCTCATTAATGCAATTATCTAGTCAACCAATCACATGGCAGTTGCTTCAATGCATTTAGGGGTGTGGTCCTGGTCAAGACAATCTCCTGAACTCCAAACTGAATGTCAGAATGGGAAAGAAAGGTGATTTAAGCTATTTTGAGCGTGGCATGGTTGTTGGTGCCAGACGGGCCGGTCTGAGTATTTCACAATGTGCTCAGTTACTGGGATTTTCACGCACAACCATTTCTAGGGTTTACAAAGAATGGTGTGAAAAGGGAAAAACATCCAGTATACGGCAGTCCTGTGGGCAAAAATGCCTTGTGGATGCTAGAGGTCAGAGGAGAATGGGCCGACTGATTCAAGCTGATAGAAGAGCAACGTTGACTAAAATAACCACTCGTTACAACTGAGGTATGCAGCAAAGCATTTGTGAAGCCACAACACGCACAACCTTGAGGCGGATGGGCTACAACAGCAGAAGACCCCACCGGGTACCACTCATCTCCACTACAAATAGGAAAAAGAGGCTACAATTTGCACGAGCTCACCAAAATTGGACTGTTGAAGACTGGAAAAATGTTGCCTGGTCTGATGAGTCTCGATTTCTGTTGAGACATTCAAATGGTAGAGTCCGAATTTGGCGTAAACAGAATGAGAACATGTATCCATCCTCTGATGGCTACTTCCAGCAGGATAATGCACCATGTCACAAAGCTCGAATCATTTCAAATTGGTTTCTTGAACATGACAATGAGTTCACTGTACTAAAATGGCCCCCACAGTCACCAGATCTCAACCCAATAGAGCATCTTTGGGATGTGGTGGAACGGGAGCTTCGTGCCCTGGATGTGCATCCCTCAAATCTCCATCAACTGCAAGATTCTATCCTATCAATATGGGCCAACATTTCTAAAGAATGCTATCAGCACCTTGTTGAATCAATGCCACGTAGAATTAAGGCAGTTCTGAAGGCAAAAGGGGGTCCAACACCGTATTAGTATGGTGTTCCTAATAATTCTTTAGGTGAGTGTATAACCGTTTTAACTACCTAGTTTGGCCTCTTGTTCCCATAAAACACAGCTCTCAGTGGAGTGAATGTCTCTTCAGCTCCTATCTTTGGTGAATAATGATTCTAGCAGCAGGAGCTGGGGGAATTCCCAGACAGGCTGTGTGTGAGGCTGGCTGTGATTGGTGAAAACTCTTGCTGTATGAGAAGCTGGCTGTGATTGGTCTAGACTTCTGCCCAGTAACAACAGATTAACACTATGCTTTTTGTTTCTGCTGTGTCACTGAGCTTACCTTACATTACAAAATGAATCTTAAAGGCATATTATCCTTTTCTGTTTCTGTGAACACAATATGTATAACAGTTATATGACACCAAAAACATGATGTCACTGTAAATAACTGCTTTTGTCTTTAACACATAAACATAGGAACTGTCGTAAGGTTATTAGCAGGTTTAGACTACTTTCACACTGGCGTTTCTGGGTCCGCTTGTGAGATCCAAAACGGATCTGTTAAGCCCCAATGCATTCTGAATGGATAAGGATCCGTTTATAATGCATCACTTTGGCTGCGTTTGGTCTCTGTTACGTTTTTTAGACAGTCGCTAAAACGCAGCTTGCAGCGTTTTGGTGACCGTCTGACTATGCGGAGCCTAACGGATCCGTCCTGACTTACAATGTAAGTAAATGGGGACCGATCCGTTTTTCACTGACACAATATGGTGCAATTGAAAACAGATCCGTCCCCCATTAACTTTAAATGTAAGTCAGGACGGATCCGTTTTGACTTAGACTTTTTTTTGAATTAATAATGCAAACGGATCCGTTATTAACGGATACAAGCGTTTGCATTATTCGTGCGGATCCGTCTGTGCAGATACAAGACGGATCCGCACAAAACGCAAGTGTGAAAGTAGCCTTAGCTGTATACACATATGAGCTATACTAGCAACCTAGGACAGGTCCTAGCTGGCCAGCTACACACAGGACCAGCTGCACATACAGAGGAGACATTGTGCCTGATCAAACATCCATGACCTTAAAGGGGTTTCCCGAAACCCCACAAGAGCACCAGTGCCCCTTCAAACAGCTGATCGGTAGGGGTCCCGATTGTCGGACCCCCACCGATCAGATAGTGATGACCAATCCTGAGGATAGGTCATCAGTTAAAATATGTTGGAAAACCCCTTTAAATAGGTTGTGCTTTGGAGAGATACTGAACGGTCATCGGTGTAACTGCTGACTCCCGATAGCCCCACCGATCAGCTGCTTGGAGGGTAGTGGTCTTCACAGTTTACCTGCGCCCCATCACCTGGGACGAAGCAGATGTTGTTACTAGGGATCGACCGATTATCGGTTTTACCGATATTATCGGCCGATATTCAATATTTTGACTGTTATTGGTATCGGCATCTATTTTGCCGATATTCCGATAACGTATGGGGAACACAGATCGCGCTGCTGTCAGCGCTCTCCGTGTTCCCTCAGCAGCACAGGGGAGAAGGAAGCAGTGTCTCCATCCCCCCTGTGCTGCTGCTGCCGCCAGTGGCAGGAAGGAGGACAAGAGAAGGGGAGGGGCTGTGGCCGCTGCGCCACCAATGAAGAGAGATCTCTCATTAATTCATATACAGGAGGCGGGAGCTGGCTGCAGAATCACATAGCCGACTCCCGACCTCTATGAGCTGTAGCTGCGATCCGCGGTAGTTAACCCCTCAGGAGAGATTTCTCTTCATTGGTGGCGCAGTGCGCCCCCCAGTATTGATCATTGGTGGCGCAGTGCGCCCCCCCCCGCCCAAGTCCCCAAGTATTAATTATTGGTGGCGCAGTGCGCCCCCCACCCCCATCCCAGTATTAAAAACATTGGTGGCGCAGTGCGCCCCCCCACCCAGTATTAATCATTGGTGGCAGTGGCCACAGGATCCCCTCTCCCCTGCTCCTCCGATCGGAGCCCCAGCTGTGTAATCCTGGGGCTCCGATCGGTTACCATGGCAGCCAGGACGCTATTGAAGCCCTGGCTGCCATGATAAGCTCCATGCTGCTGTGTGCACAAAGCACAGAGCAGCAGGGACAGTGTGAGCTTCTATTCACCCTGATAGAGCTTTATCAGGGTGAATAGGACAAGGGTTCTAGTCCCTAAGGGGGCTAAAAGTTAGTAAAAAAAACACCAAAATATTAAGTATAAATGAAAGAGATTTAAAAAAAAAATACACGTTAACAATAAACATATTAATTTTCAGCAGATTTGTGTAGGAATTTTTTTTTTTCAAAAATGAAAATTACCAGAATATCGGTATAAATTATCGGCTATCGGCCTGAAAGTTCACAAATTATCGGTATCGGCCCTAAAAAATCAATATCGGTCGATACCTAGTAGTTACACTGCACCGCCGCTGCAAAGGAGGTAACGCACAGGAAAACTTTGAAGAGGAAGCATCGCTATCACCAATGCTACCCATTCAAACAGCTGATCCCAGCACCCCTGCCGATCTGATATTGATGACCGATCCTGAGGATAGTTGATCAATATTAATCCATTGCACAACCCCTTTAAAGCCAGCATGCACATTAGTGTTTGGTCTGCAGAGAATGGTGGGTTTGGCCAACAGTCTAAGGCCCCATTCACACGTCCGCAATTTCGTTCCGCATTTTGCAGAACGGAATTGCGGACCTATTAATTTCTATGGGGCCGCACGATGTGCTGCCCGGATACGGAATTGCGGGCCCGCACTTCCGGGTCCGCAATTCCTTTTTCGAAAAAAATAGAACATGTCCTATTCTTGTCCGCAATTGCGGACAAGAATAGGCATATTCTATTAGTGCCGGCGATGCGGAACGCACATTGCCGATGTCTGTGTTTTGCAGATCTGTGGATCCGCAAAACACGCTACGGACATGTGAATGGACCCTAATGTGTATAGTGTGACCCATGATGTCAGGGAGAGAAGAATCGGATGAAGTGAATGTTTTGGCCCCGTCCTTTTGTTCTCTCAGGAGATAAGATGCCACCAGAGGTTTCTGATACTGGCTTTCTCCTCTCTGCCCCCAGAATACACAGACACGTGCGGCCGAACCGATAGCTGTCAGCTATTGAATGTGTATGTCCATACCATAGAGATGAATGGGGCAGCAGTGCGATCTATTTATATGGAGGAACACAGGACCCTCAGGCTCCCCATGGTGGGGGCCCCAGCAGCTGGACTCTCATAGACCAGACACTTATCTACTATCCTGTCAATGCCAGAGACAGCTCTTCATCAGGCTTCTAGTCCCTCTATAGTACAGCGCAGGGTTAGCTGGATGAGATGCCTCAGGGTAGGTTCACAAACCGGACATACCCAAAATTCGAGAAATCTGAGGCCGACCCTCCGATTTCTTGTGGATTTGTAGTTTGAATAGTCCCATACCATACAATGGGGTTAATCTGCATGCGGACATCTGCACTAAGAAAGGACAGGCTCTTTCTTGATACGATTTTGAAATCCACGTCAAAAAAAAATCCACATATGTATTACCACTAAAGATAGGACACGGAAAACATGGAAACTTCACCGTGTGAAGATGCCCATAGTGTACCCCGTACCCTGCTTCGTACTGATGAGGGGCAAGAACCTCGAATCCGCTGTTTACAGATGGCGTCTCTGCTCCGGCAGGTACAAGCACTCTGCATCATGATTCCTCCTAATAATCCACTGAATGTCTGTACTTATTAATCCAACAGGAGTCCAAATGAAGAAAAGTACCGATCCATAAGAATTGGGAACACCGCTTTCTCTACCAGACTCTTGCCAGTTCCGGGGGCTGTTGAGTGTTTATTTGAGATGGGATTTGAAGAGGTATGCTGCTCTATAGATGTATTTCTGAACTGTACTGGGCCAACAATTGGGCCATGGTGCTCACACGAGCTCAGCATCCTCTTCAGTGTTTACCTGCTTGAATAGGACAAACAGCTGGAATTACCCTGCACCGCTGCTACTTTGTAGGGGGCGTGCAGGTAAACACTGAAGAGGATGCAGCAGCGCTCAGCTCCCTGACCCCTTCAAAAAGCTGATCTTGGGGGTGCCGGGAGTCTGACTTCCACTGATCTGACATTGATGTCCTATCATGGCCATAAATATTATAAAATTGGACTTCCTCTTTAAAGGATAACTGTCATATTTTCATTAAAAAAAAAAAATCTATTTTAGGATATGTTACTGCTGCAGCAGCATTATGCATAAAGCCATCTTTAGTTTCTTCACTTACCACTGTTTTCCTTGAGTTTTTCCCTTAGTTACGGCTGTTTTGAATCCTACATTATGAGGATCTTCTCAAGATGGCTCCTCTGCCAGTTCTCTGAGGCCAAAACTGCTTTCCCTCACTTTCTATACACACTTGCTGTACCCAGCAGCTCCCTGCCAGCCAATCAGATTGGATTACTGAGAGACACGCCTCCTCACTCTGAAGTCTAATGCAGGCATGCAGTGTGAAGGACCGCCCCTTCGTCTTCCTAGCCGGAGACAGACGAGCCATAGCAACGGTCTTTTAAGGGACCAGTGGAAAGGGACAGGGGACATTAATGAAAGCTGTTATAAGGTAATTACAGATCTTTTGGCAATCATTGACAGGCTAACTCAGGTATACATGCCTAGCTCTAATAAACTAGCAAATAAAAAAAAATATGACAGTTACCCTTTAAGTAAGACTATGTTCTCTACTGCTGCCTGCAGGTATATTCTGTCTGCCAGAACGCCTCAATCCATACTGGGGGCTAAACTGACCCTATTATAGTCAATTGGATCCATCAGGTGCTGTTGGTGTCCAGTTATGCCAGATCTGGCAGTTTCGCTTTTCTGTTTCCTGTACCAGAAGAGTAAGGCTGGTTTCACATGAGCGAGTCTAACGCATTGAACTTGCAGCGTGTGTGTGTGGCAGCTCCCGTACTGACCTCCCTAGCACTGACAGGTTCACATTGAATCATATTGATTTATGATGTCCATTTCTGTAGCGGATGGAGCTGGTGACTTCAACGCTGCTCCCATTCTCGCCGATCCGATATTGACGGCCATTCCTGTGGATAAGCCATCAATATTAAAGCACTAGAAAACCTCTTTAATACTCCTAGAAGGAGATTTATTAAAACTGGGGCAACAAAAACCAAAAAACGGCTTAGTTGCCAATAGCAACCAATAAGATTGATCCTTTCATTTTCCAAAGGAGTACTGAAAACTGAAAGGTGAAATCCGATTGGTTGCTATGGGCAACTAAACCGGTTTTAATCAATCTCCCTCTATGCGTTCTTATCAAAGGTCCCAGTCTCTATAGACAAGCATGCTTATAAAAGAAATTGGAGAAAACCCTTCCTGGCTCTCTTATGTGCCTCCCTTGCAGACTTTCCATTTTGCAGATGTCCATTTGTTGGCAATGAAGGTTTTGATCATTTTGACTGAATGTGTTGGCTTGAAGAAATGGTTAAACAGCGAAGATTCATTCTTTTTATTCCATAGGGAGAAACCCATCTTTTGTTTCCTAAGAAGGCGTCAGTAGAGAAGCTGAAGAAGGTCCGAGACCACATCGCATCAGAGAGAGACAAACTCCTCAACGGATCAGACGTGACAGCTCCGGTGGCTACAGGGACCGCACAGCCAGCACCAAGCCCCACCCTGGTAACTACACCATGAGAGGACGGCGGGGCAGCAACCCGTCTTACCACATTGTCTGTTTGGCATCCACATGGTTGTTTATACTAAATCCTTTGTCGCTCAATTTTTGTATTGTTCTTCTCACAATTACTTCTGTTTTTCTCCAAAAATATATTCGCCTTTTAATGCAGCTGACCTCAGGGTCTTTACTTGAGCAGCACCGTCCATGCCCTTACTGTGGACGTCACCACTGCAGCCAGTTTCCTGCCATGGTCGTATGTCCAGTACCATTGTGCTGCCCAAGCAAGGTGGTTCTGGAGGGGCCTGACACGGACTGTGTGAGAATGAAGTCAAATTTATTAAGTGAACAGAAGACAGTTTGATGTTTTTACACATAGTGAAATGAAGTCGGAAAACCCTTTTAACCCTTCAATCGTCATACCACTCCAGGCATCTGAAATAAAATTCTTCAAGACACTCCAATCAAACTCTCAGCATGTTCTAACGTACGAGCTGCCCGAGCTTCAGCAGAAAGCAAGAGAACACATACCTGTCTCCGAACTGAAGGCGAGAGCTCAGGAAAAGCTTCAGCAAGCCAGGAGTCTTGAGTCTGGTAATGGATCTGAAGTATCTTTACGTCATATGCGAATACCACAGGTGTCCGTATGTGCAATACGTTTTTGACAATTAATAAGTTGTCCACTTTCAAATTAGTTTTTATTTATTTATTTATTTATTTATTATTATTATTATTTTTTTATATCAATCTATCCCCACTGGACCTGTAAAGGGTCCACACCACTTGGTTCCATCTTGGCCTGTCTTCACTGCACCCCGTATGTAAACTTCCGGCACTGCTGCTAATAGTTGGCCTCAGCGGTGATGTGTCCCCAAGTGGAAATGTTGAAAATTTACATTCGGGGGCTGTAGTGCAGTGAGGACAGCCCGGGATGTCTCGAACTATGAAAGCAGGTAAATATGCTTGCCTCCACAGGTCTGGTGAGGAGGGAGCAGAGTTTAAAAATCGAATCAATCGTGGACAACCCCTTTAAAGGGATTTTCAGGGACTTCAGTATTGGTGGCCTATCCTCAGGATAGATCATCAATATCTGATAGGTGGGGCTTTGACTCCTGGCACTGCCACCGATCAGCTGTTGGAAGAGCGCTGTGCATTGCATAGTGGTTGTGCTTGGTATTGCAGTCACCTGAATGGGACTGAGCTGCACATAAGCCATGGGACCGATGAACGTAACGTGACTTCACTGGGCTAAGAAGATGCTGCGGTGCTCATCAGACTTAGTTGTCCATAGCAACCAATCAGATTCCGCTTTTCATTTTCCAAAGGAGCTGTGAAAAATTAAAGGTGGAATCTGATTGGTTGTTATCCTCAGAATAGGTCATCAATATCTGATAAGTGGGGGTCCGACTCCTGACATCCCCGCCAAACAGCTGATTGGCGGGGATGCCAGGAGTCGGACCCCCACTTATCAGATATTGATGACCTATCCTGAGGATAGGCTATCAATATTCTCCTAGAAAACCCCTTAAAGTATTTCACAAGGTGGCTGAAACCCTGCCCACCTGCAGCAGACCCTGGCCACACAATTTTGGAGGTTTTACCCATTTACCCACTCCATGGATGTGCACGTTTGTGTGGCCATGGGAAATAAAGTCTAACAGGGTTTGATGGGGCTGAGCCACTAATGGTTTAATTCATTACAAGCCATTTTGGCAACTTTTACAATGAGTCTTTATTTAAGGAAAACCATCCCCATATAGTGTAATATATATGTATTTACAACGGGATAACTAGAGGGCAGTATAGACTTCCTTTCTAAACGGACTCCTAAAGAATCACTAGCAAACTTAGAGGGAGATTTATCAAACTGGTGTAAAGTAGAACTGGATTAGTTGCCCATAGCAGCCAATCGGAATCCACCTTTCATTTTTCACAGCTCCTTTGGAAAATGAAAAGTGGAATCTGATTGGTTGCTATGGACAACTAAGTCAGTTCTACTTTACACCAGTTTGATAAATCTCCCCCTTAGAATTGATCATGGTGGCTCAGAACAAGGTCTTGCCCAGAATTAGTTTAGTGACATAAACTCTATATACAAGCACCTCACTATGGGAGTTAGTTGTCTGGCACCATAACTAGTGTTTTCTTCACCTTTCCAGGGCCATCTTACTTCCTACAGTCATTACCAACCAACACTTCCCAATGTTGCCCACTATGTTCCCACTGTTTTATTTTACGCACTTATATAGTGCTGACATATTCCGCAGCGCTTTACAGACATTAGCATCAAACTGTCCCCAATGAGGCTCACAATCTAAGGTCCCTATCAGTATGTCTTTGGAGTGTGGGAGGAAACCGGAGGACCCGGAGGAAACCTACACAAACACAGGGAGAACATACAAACTCCATGTAGGCCCCAGTGCTAACCACTGAGCCACCGTGCTTCCCGTGTGTTGTATTCTGGTTCCATTTTTTGCTTCACTCTGGAAAAAAAAAAAATTCAATAAAAGTATAAAATATCTTTAAACCTTTGTGAAAGGTGTCCTTATGTCCTGTCATTACAGACACCACTATGAATGAAGAGGACTTCTTGACGTTGGAGCTGTTACGCTGGTTTAAGGAACAGTTCTTCAGTTGGGTGAACAGCCTTCCTTGCAGTAAATGTGGAGGGCAGACTGTAGCTAAAGGATCACTTACGCCTTCTGCTGATGATCTGCGGTGGGGGGCAAACCGGGTGGAGAATCATTACTGCAACAAGTGTCAGCACATCAACAGGTTCCCAAGGTGGGCATTACAGGCCGTCTTATATTGGTCAAGGAATCAGTTGTTCTGATCTTAGTTTTTTTCCCCCCATTTTTTTTATCTATACATGTTCCATGTATGTGTTCATATGTTTGTTCTGGTTTCTGTTTAGATTTTCTTTGCTTCCCCTTCAAAGAGGACCTGTCATCACAAAATGCAGAGCAATCTGCAGGCAGCAGGTTGTAGAGCAGGAAGAGCTGAGCAGACTAATATATCGTTTTGTGGAAAAAGATCTAGTAAAACATGTACCGTAAATTTATACATTTATATCTCTGCTCTTTCTGACTTTAGTTGTACACAGGGGAGGTGTTATTCTCTGTGTAAGTGTGTATACAGAGATAGCTGTCAGTCACTGATAGCTGTACACAGGGGTGGTCTTGTATAAATTACTGAATCTTTTCACACAAAACTATATAGCAATCTGCTCAGCTTCTCCTGCTCTATAACATGCTGCCTGCAGATTGCACTGCATAACATAGTTACAAGTTCTCCTTAAGGCCCATTTACCTATGCAGATTAAACAGGGAACTGTTGCTAACAAACAAAGAATCTCTATGGGGATGAATGATCGCAATAGTGATCATTCATCCCCATACAGAAAGGATGCCTGCTGCATGTAAATACATATTAAACGCTTGATCTGTTTGTTTCCAATGACTGCCCATCGTCCTTGGGGAGTAAACCTGCAGGTTCTGTATCATACTTTGTGTATGACTTACTGGAGGAGTAGTTGCTTTTATTGACATGTCTTTTGATATCCTAGTGTCAGGGCCTTTACATATGGCGTCTGTGTTCACGAGAAATTTGATATAAAAGTGATTATAGACCAGCAAAACTTCCCTTAGCCCTGTGATGGCTAACCTCCGGCACTCCAGCTGCGGTAAAACTACGACTCGCAAGATACACACTTGCTTGGCTGTTCTCAGAACTCCTTAGAAATGAATGGAGCATGCTGGGAGTCGTAGTTTCACCACAGCTGGAGTGCCGGAGGTTAGCTGTCACTGCCTTAGCCACATTCTGTAAGTTTTCAATCACAGAGCTATGCTTGATTCATATTTTAAAAAAAGTCTGAAATGCTGTAAACGGGTTGTGCCAAGTTTAGATGTTATCCCCTATCCACAGGATTGGGGATAACTAACTGATCACTGGGGGTCCAACCACTGGGGCTTCCACCAATCCCGAGAACGGGAGTCCCGTTCCCCAGATCTGATGGAGCGGCAGATCAGCATGCACCCTGACGGACCATTCATTCTCTGGCAGTGTTCCTCAACTTCAGTCCTCAGGGCCCTCCTGCCGGTCATGATTTGAGAATATCTCACAGAATAAATACCTGTGGTAAGGCTGAGTTCACATCAGCGTTCAGCCTCCGTTATAGGAGCAGGAGAACAGAAAGGACGGGTTTGTCACCTAACTGAGCTGAACGGAGCCTACGTGTCCCATAGACTATAATTGGGTCAGTTTAGGTTTCCGTTTAGAAGAAGATTTTTGAAGCTGAGACAAAAGTCCTGCACGCACAACATTTGTCTTCCTCTGAGCGGAAACCTAACGGACCCCATTATAGTGTAGGTGTCCTGTTTTTTTTTTGTTGTTTTAATGGAGTGGTAAAACAATATGCTTGCTCAAAACCTTTGTTTCTTAAAACGTTTCAGATACAATGACCCAGGAAAGCTTCTGGAAGCCAGACGTGGGCGATGCGGTGAATGGGCAAACTGCTTTACCTTGTGCGGCAGGGCTTTAGGGCTGGAAGCAAGATACGTGTGGGACTCCACAGGTGAGCTGGAGGCTGGAAAGACTTTCCAAGACTCATTATTATGACACCACTTACCTGTTCTTGCCAATGTGATTTTCTGTGCTTACAGTTACAGTAATATGGCCCATTGTATTTACTTTGGGTATGCGATTTGTCTAAAGCTGGCCACCCACATTCAATCGCTGTCGGCCAAGCCGCTATCTCCCGTGACTTATGTGTTGTCAAAGGGGAGAGAGGAGAAAGCCGCTGCCAGACGCTTTCTCGTGGTATCTCCTGGGAGGACAAAAGGTTTGGGTGAAAATATTCACTTCACCCACTCCTTCTGTGGAGAAGAGGAGAGTCGGGAGTGTCCCATACACATTAAAGACAAGAGTTGAACGGCACTCCTTGTAGTTTGGGTGGTGCTCAGTGGCAAATATGGTATCAATATTAACAGGAAGACCACGGCACTCAGAAAAGAATGTTGCATAAATATCAGATTTATTTTCTTATTTTTTTGTATGTATATATCCATCCGAAATTAATTCATAATTGTATACTGGCCAACGTTTCGGTCTTTTTCAAGACCTTGTTCACGGCCTGAGTTCTGTGAGTAGTGGAGGTATCGGATGCCGAAACGTTGGCCAGTATACAATTATGAATTAATTTCGGATGGATATATACATACAAAAAAATAAGAAAATAAATCAGATATTTATGCAACATTCTTTTCTGAGTGCCGTGGTCTTCCTGTTAATATTATCCCATACACATTAGGCTGTCTGCTGAACCCACTGTTCTTCTCGGGTTACATGTATGTGGCCTTAAAGAGGACCTTTCATCTGTTTAACTCTAGTCTAATTAGGGTCTTACCTTATAGGGCGGCCCCCACTGATGTTTTTTTAAAGAGCTCCTCCCTGGGTATGAGCGGTGCGCTCTGATTGGATGCGCTCACAGCCAGGGAGAAGAGAACCGCTGCAGTCTCCGCCTAGTATAACCAAGTTGGCTAATTAGAATATAAGGCGCCAAAATCGACGGGGGACAACAGCGTCCGAAAAAAAAAAAAAAAGTGCGATGCCATCAGTGGGGGCCGCCCTATAAGGTAAGACCCTAATTAGACTAGGGCTAAACAGATAAAAGGTCCTCTTTAAAGGGAATCTGTCACCAGCGACCTCCCCGTCAGACACATAGCTGTAGATCGTCTAATTACAAAGCTTCGTTCTCGAGTTATGATACTTTTCCTTAATATGCAAATGAGGCCTTTGGTGCAATGAGGGCATCACCCTTGGTCTTCCCGACCTCCGCTCCTGTCTCTGGCCAGCCCCTCCCTGGCTGCTTTGGTTGACAGGGCCAGGCAGTTGCAGGGAGGGCACAGAAATGAGTGTAGCTTGGTTACAGTAAGAGCAATGGCGATGCCCTTATTGCACCAAAAGCCTCATCTGCATATTAAGGCAAAGTATCATAACTCAGGAACGGAGCCTCGGATCAGCAACAGAAAACCGGTGTTGTAATCGTGTGAACCACAGCTATGTGTCTATGTAAAGAATTGGATAGGGAGATCACTGGTGGCAGACTCCCTTTAAGTTGTTAATGGCCATATGCACTGGTGCTATTTGGGACCCCACCCTAATATTTCTGTAACTATCAAAACCCAGTACAGGCGGTGAAAGATGTCACAGTGTGTTTTTACAGATTGACTAACACGTGGAGAGCGGCATGTCACAAATAAGTGCATGTTTTCACACCCTGCAGATCATGTCTGGACTGAGGTGTTCTCTTCATCTCAAAACAGATGGCTTCATTGTGACCCATGTGAAAATGCCTGTGACAAGCCCCTCTTATATGAAGTCGGATGGGGGAAAAAGCTTTCCTATATCATTGCATTCTCCAAAGACGAGGTAAGATAGGTAACCTGCTTTACAACATTTTACTATTCATTATATCTGGCTGTATCAATCGTCTTTAACCCCTCAAAGAGCGCCTGGCAGCGTGATACTGCCTGGTAGGGTTGATCTTGCTTATTTTAATGATACCTGTCTTGTGAAATTGGGTTGTGGCATTCCTTATAAAAAAGACTTTAATTCTTTATGCAAATGAGGGATTCAGTGCACCAAGCGGTGGGGCCTAGCCCCTTGGTGGTCCTCAGCTTTCCAGTGCTGGCCGTGCCCCCCAGTGCATGAAAGCCCTCCTGTGTCCTGTATCATTGGGGGCACAGGAGACCATGGGGTATAGCTGCTGCTGCCACTAGGAGGCGACACTAGGCAAAAAAAGTGTTAGCTCCTCCTCTCAGCTATATCCCTCCTGCATACACTGAGCTAATCAGTTTTAGCTTAGTAAAAATATAAAGTAAATGGAGAGCTCACCCGAATAGAGCCCGACCCGCTACCATCCAATAGCTGTCAAAATGAGTACAATACGTGTTAATGGTCGGCTCACAAGTAATCAATTAAATTTATTAATAACACTGATTTTATATATATATATAATATATATATATATATATATATATATATATATATATATATAAAATGCAAAAAACTACCCACTTGTAGATAATAAAAAAATTGGACTGCACTCCAGACGGTTTCTTCAGTAAAACAACAGGTAGTGTTTATTCACTGATGTGGTGGCAGCAAAAAAGCGACGTTTCGGCTCAACATGAGCCTTTTTCAAGCATTGATAAAAGTGCAAAGACAGGCATATATAGGTGAACCAATCAAATCCAATCAAATCATTAGATACAGATGTATCTAATGATTTGATTGGTTCACCTATATATGCCTGTCTTTGCACTTTTATCAATGCTTGAAAAAGGCTCATGTTGAGCCGAAACGTCGCTTTTTTGCTGCCACCACATCAGTGAATAAACACTACCTGTTGTTTTACTGAAGAAACCGTCTGGAGTGCAGTCCAATTTTTTCTATTTCTATATATATATATATATATATATATATATATACACACACACACTCATATATACACACACACTCATTAAAATGTATTGGACCTATTTTTATGGCTATGTTTTAATGAGTGTATTATATATATATATAATATATATATATATATATATATAATTAGTGTTATTAATAAATTTAATTGATTATATGTGGGCCGACCATTAACACGTATTGTACTAGTTTTCGCTTGGTGTCTGTAGGAGGCAGGGCGTCTTCTTTTGTTATTTTTCCTTTTTTTACCCTTTAGGTACGGGAAACAGAGACGCCCGGCCTCTCTGTTTACCCGGGGAGGAAGGCCGGTGTCCGTTCACCTCACCGCCCAACCTCCCCAAGAAGGCAAAAGTGGACAAAGGGCGGCTCAGGTCCCCTGCATCCCGCCAGTCATGGGGTCACCTGCATTTCTGCAGTCCTCCACTCCAGCCTCGCTACCACCTCGGTGCTAGTGGCTGAAGAGGTGACCCTGCTGGTACCCTGAGGGTGGAGGGGATGAACAGAAGAGGATAAAGATGGGGTGAGTATTGTGAACACAGGGTGAGTACAACCCCCTCCATCCACCTCCCCTCTCCACCCCTCCATTCCTCGGCCAAGTGCTGTTTTCCTACTGCATTCCCTCCCGGCCCGGGTTGTCTCCTTGTGTCCCCCCCTCTCTCCACCCCCTTCCTCTGGGGCCTACCGGTACCATTTCCCAGCGTTCTCATCCCCTCCTGGGGTGACTGATGCATCCAGCTACCCCCGTCCCAGGTCTCTTCAGTCTGGGGTTGGGAATCCCATGGCCATTCTTCCCGGCCTTCTGTTCCGTCCGGAAGTCCTTCCGGTTGTCCAGCGGCTACACAAATCCCCGGCTTCCATCCTGGAGTTTGGTGAGCGGGGACTATCCCCCGATCACGAAATCTTTGTGCCAAGACATCCCCCTTCTCCAGGAGCCTGCTGAACTCCGACCCCGGCCTCTGTCCAAAAAAAAAAACCTTACTTGCCTGCCACCTTATTGAGGCTGGCTTCCCCATTACATGGCTGTGTAGTTTAAAATTAACCCCTTCTTGCCTCCAGTTGGGGCTAGGGGTGTCAGTTTTCGAATAAATAAATAAATAAAAAGTACCCTGGCACTATCAAGTGCTGAGTGTGCTGTCTGTTGCAGAATTAAGCCCCTCTAAGGTGGTGCATGTGCATGCAGTTACTGCTGCACTTCCCTGCAACAAGTCCACTGGATGTTTTTCATGCAACCCCCCTTTCCATGGACACGCACCAGCGCTGTACATCCAGTCGCGTTCCCCCTTCCTTAAGTGTACATCCATATTTCCCTCCTCCCATAGATGGAGTAATGGCACTACCAATGTATACCGTGCGTCCCGTCATATGACCTTCCATCCATAGATGGACTAATTGCACTACCCACGTAGACCGTACATCCGGTCGTGTTACTCACTCCTCGGATGGAGTAATTACCAATGGATGCCTCACACTCTGTAGCATTGCCCCTCTCTCTTAGGTAGCGTAAATGCACGACCACTGCATACTGTACAGCCTGTCGCATTACCCCACTCCATAGGTGGCGTAATTGCACGACCACTGCATACTGTACAGCCTGTCGCATTACCCCACTCCATAGGTGGCGTAATTGCACGACCACTGCATACTGTACAGCCTGTCGCATTACCCCACTCCATAGGTGGCGTAATCGCACTACCACTGCATAGTGTACAGCCTGTCGCATTACCTCCCTTCATAGGTGGTGTAACTGCACAACCACTGGATATGGCACAGCCGGTCGCATTACCCCCTTCTATAGGCAGAGAAATTGCTTTATCACTGGATAGTATATCCTGCGTTACCTACTCCCAGAAGTTCAGTATCTACATGAACGGATGAAGTAATTGCATTTCCTATCATATTCTTCCTCCTCCATGGGGGTGTATGCCAAGAGACGGTACCTACTATTACCCGGTCCTCCTTCACAAGTGGAATACGGGCGAAACCACTGGATACGGCACCTACTTCCGCATTATCACCTTCGTTTTTGGTTGTTGGTTTTGAATGTCGACATGGCAGTCCCTTTCCTCCAAGGGTGTATCCCCACAACACTGCTTTAAGTCCCGGTTGAACTCCACACTACATGGTTGGTCATGATACTTGACTCCTACTTAGGTGGTGTATCTGCCCTAGAAGGGAATTCTGTGGTTACTACCAGCAAATTGAATATTACACTACCTCTGAATACTTAAAGGGGTTGTCTGGGTTCAGAGCTGAACCCGGACATACCCTTATTTTCACCCCGGCAGCCCCCCTGAGCCTAGCATCGGAGCATCTCATGCTCCGATGCGCTCCCGTGCCCTGCGCTAAATCGCGCAGTGCATGGGCTCTTTTGTTTTCAATAACACGCTGCCGGGTGGTAACTTCCGCCCGGCAGTGTGTTCGGTGACGTCACCGGCTCTGAGGGGCGGGCTTTAGCTCTGCCCTAGTCGTTTTACTGGCTAGGGCAGAGCTAAATCCCGCCCATCAGTGCCGGTGACATCACCGGGGTTCCTGTCAGCCCCATGGAGAGCCCCGGTGACGTCACCGGAACTCCTAAAAATGCCTTTGCCCTGCGCGATTTAGCGCAGGGCAAAGGAGAGCATCGGAGCATGAACTGCTCCGATGCTCATGTCAGGGGGGCTGCCGGGGTGAAAATGGAGGGATGTCCGGGTTCATCTCTGAACCCGGACAACACCTTTAACTTCTAGCTCTGCTCCTTCAGGTGGCGTATTTAGGCTAGCACTCCATTCCATGGCTACTACTGTATGTCCTCTTCCGCAGGTGGAGTATTTACGCTAGCACTAGAGATCGTAGCTACTACTGTAGGGCCTCCTTTCCAAGTGGTGTATCTACCCTGACTTTGGCTTTTGTAGCTACTACGGTATAGCCTCTTTCTCAGGGGGAGTATTTACTAGCTCTACGTATCATGGCTACTACTGTATGGCCTGGTATTGCGCTAGCCCTTGTTTCGGTGGTTACTATCTGTATGGGCTTCTTCTTGGGGGAAGGATTTGTGTTAGCACTCCATGCCATGGCTCCTACTGAACAGTCTCCCCCTTGGGTGGAGTATTTGCGTTAGTACTACATACCATAGCACCTTCTGTATGGTCTCCTCATCAGGTGGAGTATGGTGCTATCACCGTATACTATGGCTTCTACGGTATGACCTCCTCCTCGGGTGGAGTTTTGCGCCAGCATTAGTTCCTGTGGATACTCCTGGCTGGCCCCATTCTCAGGTGGAGAATTTGCCTTAGCCCTAAGTGCCTTGTCTACTACTGTGTGGTTCCCTTCTCAGGCTCGGGGGTTACGTTCCCCCTGCAAGCTATGGTGGCACCCGCGTTGCTTTCTTCCTATCTCCTTGAATTTGCACTGGATATGGTTCTGTGGTTTCTACCACATTAGTAACATAGTATATAGGGCTGAAAAAAGACATTTGTCCATCCAGTTCGGCCTGTTATCCTGCATTGCCTTCTGTTCCGTTCCATGTTCCGGCACTGGCTCTGTATGCTGTAGCTTCTACCGCTTCTCTCCTTCTATAGGTGGAACCCTCACACTGGTCTTAGATGTGGTGGTTGTGGCTACATCCCTTCTCAGGTGGATCTCCAGCTCATTGTACGCGACCAATGGATGCCGTTGCACCAATAGTTGGGGGTCTATATGCTGGTGCTTGCAGTTTTAGCTGATTCGTCCACTCATTCCTGATGACATGGTCATCTGCAGTACTTCTATTCTCTGACCAGGTATTTGCATTAGTATGCATGCTATAGCTGATAAGCCATTCACTTCTGTTCCGCACTTTTGCCTGGTTCTCCCTGGTTGGCATAACCCCCTTGTTTCTATGACATTGGTCTACCACAAGGTTCTAATTTCAAGTGGGACATTGGCGCTAACTGTTGATGCTGTGACACCATCAACATTGCTTCTTTTAAGAGATGAGTAATAGATTTGAGATGTCCTTATTTAGGGGACACACCTATTCAGGGCACATACTGTGCATCAACTGCTTTTCTCCTCACCGGATGGGACTGTCGCATGTTGTCAATGCTAATATATGTTTAGTTGCTGGAACGCAACACCCTTTCTACGGTATGCCCCTCCGCAAGACGACTGATTGCGTTCCCTCCAGATTATGTGTTCTGTCTACCTGGCCAGTATCCATACTCCTGAGGTTGGATTCTTACTGTTCTGGAAGCTGACAATCTGCTAGCTGCAGTACTTCCTGAGATACAGCTGTTAGAAACAGGTTCCAGGGAGAGCTGCATATACATGCAAGCTCTCACCCAATTTCTAAAGGCTGCATCTCTGGTTGCATGGCAGCTAACACAGTGATCCTGGTTTTGTTTTTAGATTGTCCGTTTTGAAACAAGATCACACATTTCAAGCTGCTACACAGCCTAAGATATTCCAGGTTAAAGAGGTTTTCATGAAAATCCTTTAAAATAATCATTTATGAAAGTAGCTGTAATTTTGTAGTGTATTTCTTTTACCTTTATTGCTCCTATCTTCTGTCCTGGGCTGTGGTTGCATGACCACGTCCATGCAGCTCTTTCTTATTTCCATAGGCGTGTCAAAGCATCAACATGGTCAGTGATAGGGGAGTGTCTATGTAACTAGTTGGGTGGGAGGAGCTACAAACTAGCTGGGCGTTGTTAGCGGGGGTGCGACAGACAAAGAAGTGCATCATGGGTTTGGTTGGATACAGAAACAGAAAGTGCTACATACTGGATGTATACAAACTTGAGTGATTGGTTGGCATGGTGAAAATGAGTCAAGAAAGTCCAAATTTGAAAAAAACATGAAGAAGATGTACATGAGGGAAGCAACTACATGAGCTTATCTGCTGAAAATAGTAAAGCAGCCCCCAACCCTTTCATCAGCCAGCTGTGATTTTGGCGAGAGTGGGGGATGGGCTGATAGGGTGCAGGGGGAGACGAAGAAAGAATTATATCTTTGCCTTTCCCTTTATCTAACTGTGCATGATCCCAGGGGGAGGCTAACGTGCATTTGTGCATCTTATCAATTCCCCCCTCCTCCATCAAGGAACATACATGCTGACTGTCACATATAGGGGGTCTATTTTTCCCAAATGAGAAGATGTGGACTTGATCAACTAATCACCCCTCTACGTCTAATAAGGCTGTTTATGGACGCCATGACCTAGACGTTTACCAGCATCCAGATCACAGCGCCAAATAAGTTGCACCAAACACAGCACAAACATCAATAAAGTTTACATTTTATACTGTCTCTATCCTATCTATACCCGATCTATAGAGTAATATATGCAGACCGCTTCTCTAGTGATACACTAATAGCAATAACAATTATCACAAAAGAGACAAATCTAGCATATTTCTGGCAGATGAAACAGATTTGCATCAGTCATAAGACATTTTCTTTCACTGACTGTCATCAGACAGGTGTAGTACGTGGGAGCTTTGGGCCCATATTATGGAGGCAACACCCGGACCTCCAGCAGTTCATCACAGCCAGAGGTATTGTGCTCAATTTTTTTTTTATGAACTACAGGAGGTTCAGGTATTGTGTCCATAATACAGCACCGTATAATACCTGTCTGAAAGAGGCTTTAGTACATTATATTAGCTTTAGGAATATAGTATTTTTTATTAGGATTACAGTTTGTATAGAGGGATGCAAAATGATATACTACATTACTAGAAAATATCTAAAAAAGAACATCTTTAAAACGTAATGTGATTGAGCTGAGACTGACAAAGTATAAATTTCTAGCGGTGCTTAGTCAATGATCACACAACCAAGGTGGTGCCCCCTTCTGCAGCGGGTATATGTTGGGGCAGGGTCACATTAATACTGGGCAGCATCTTCACTTGTTCCAACACAGGCTTGTCATACAAATGCTGGATGTGCCTGTGTATATTATTTCAAGCTCTTTCAACTTGGACACGTCATTCAGCCAAGGCAGTTGTTGGCTGCACTAGGCTTGATGGTCGTCAGTGGCAATATGTGGTATATATGAGCTTTACACGCCTCAATACATATATCGGTTTTGGGGGTGCACATTATCTGGCCCAGCCGTTCCCCGACAGACCCCATTGACTATAATGGGATCTGGTGAGGTTCCGGGCGTTTTGCGATATAAATGCCGGTTTTCAAAGTTTTTTGTCCGGCTGAAAATCGGCCGGATCCCCACCAAATCCCATTATAGTCAATGGGGTCTTCCAGTGTTCGGCAGTATCTGGCTGGATCCGGTGAACGCAAATGTCAACCTACCCTTACACAGTTGATGACTTTCTAAGGTTTAACTTTACTTAGTGTGTTTCGGTGGTCTTTACTCTTGATAGGTTGTGGATGTGACTTGGCGGTATTCTTGTAAACATGAAGAAGTCATCTCAAGGAGAAAAGATGTGCGAGAAAATTGGTTAAGAGAAACGATTGCCGGTCTGAACAAGACGGTAAGGAAATATTTAGACCTGTGCGTGTCTGCATGTTTTGTGTCGGTTTAAAGTGTACCCGTCATTTTAGAATAATCTGCAACGTGTGTACATAAGGAATAACACACTATCGTAACAACACGTCGCGTGACAAAAAGGATACAGCTACACCGTAACATTTGTTGCAGAAAAGTCGCAGACCTCCGGGACATGCTCCTATTTCCGGAACATGGCTCCCGAAATGAAGGAGAACAGGCTGAGCATGGCCGGCAAACTCTCCAGTCACTGCTATGGGAGTCCCAAAAATAGTTGAGCAAGCGCCCTCCGCCGTTTTTATAAGTCCCTTAGTGGTGAATGGAGAGCGCACCACTCCAGCGCGGCCACCTCTCCATTCATCGGCATGGCGCTTCGGGAAATAGGGAAGCCGACCCTTTGCTATTTTCAGAGCTCAAATAACAGTGACCGGAGTGTCACTAAATTCGACATCCTTACTTGTTCCTGTTTTACTCCTTCATTCATTATTACTGGTGTGCATGTGTATATGGTCACACTTCTTTGTGAACATGCCTGTAGATTGGACCTCAAAGCTACAGTATGTGTATACGTAGCGGTGACCCTAACTACCAGTCGGGAGCTGATGAATATGAGGACTCCTGTGCTCGTGGACCCCCTGGAAATGCTCACTAGTGATTTTAAGAAAAAATAATGTGTAATCAGATTCTCTGCCCTCAAACAGGCCAGCATAAAACAGATTCCCTTTAAGTTCTATAGCTGGTCATACACTCACCTAAAGAATTATTAGGAACACCTGTTCTATTTCTCATTAATGCAATTATCTAGTCAACCAATCACATGGCAGTTGCTTCAATGCATTTAGGGGTGTGGTCCTGGTCAAGACAATCTCCTGAACTCCAAACTGAATGTCAGAATGGGAAAGAAAGGTGATTTAAGCAATTTTGAGCGTGGCATGGTTGTTGGTGCCAGACGGGCCGGTCTGAGTATTTCACAATCTGCTCAGTTACTGGGATTTTCACACACAACCATTTCTAGGGTTTACAAAGAATGGTGTGAAAAGGGAAAAACATCCAGTATGCGGCAGTCCTGTGGGCAAAAATGCCTTGTGGATGCTAGAGGTCAGAGGAGAATGGGCCAACTGATTCAAGCTGATAGAAGAGCAATGTTGACTGAAATAACCACTCGTTACAACCGAGGTATGCAGCAAAGCATTTGTGAAGCCACAACACGCACAACCTTGAGGCGGATGGGCTACAACAGCAGAAGACCCCACCGGGTACCACTCATCTCCACTACAAATAGGAAAAAGAGGCTACAATTTGCACGAGCTCACCAAAATTGGACTGTTGAAGACTGGAAAAATGTTGCCTGGTCTGATGAGTCTCGATTTCTGTTGAGACATTCAAATGGTAGAGTCCGAATTTGGCGTAAACAGAATGAGAACATGTATCCATCCTCTGATGGCTACTTCCAGCAGGATAATGCACCATGTCACAAAGCTCGAATCATTTCAAATTGGTTTCTTGAACATGACAATGAGTTCACTGTACTAAAATGGCCCCCACAGTCACCAGATCTCAACCCAATAGAGCATCTTTGGGATGTGGTGGAACTGGAGCTTCGTGCCCTGGATGTGCATCCCTCAAATCTCCATCAACTGCAAGATGCTATCCTATCAATATGGGCCAACATTTCTAAAGAATGCTTTCTCGTGCATGGCATTGGGGGACACAGCACCATGGGTATATGCCCAGCTGCCACTAGGAGGCTGACACTAGAAACAAAAAAGTGTTGGCTCCGCCCAGGTGGGCTATACCCCTCTGCAAGAGCCGAGATACACCAGTCTAGTTCTAGTGTCCGTAGGAGGCAGACATGACCTGTTTTGCAGGTCATCCTGCTAATTTTATTTTTTATTTTATTCTATTTTTTTTCTCCTTTTTTGTACAGGTTTCTTCAGGACGCAGGGGTGGCTCCATCGTGTTCCACTTTAGTTGCCCCCCTGCGGGCGCGTACTCAGGTACCCGGCAGCCACCCAGTCCCCACTATCTGCTTCCGCAGCGGAATTCCGGCGGACCCACGGCTCCCGTGTTGAGTCCGCCGAGGGGGTGGTTATTGCTGCGCCTGAAAACGTCGGAAGGTGAGTATGGCAGTACCCCACCCCCACCCCCTCCACCCACCACAACCACCTCTTGTCCTGGCCCCCTTTTTAGTTTAGGGAGGCTGATGGCTCTTGGGGGCACTGCACGCTTGCCTGGGCATTCTTTTTGCGGGGGAAAACTTCCTTGGGGCACCCTCGTTTCTAGGGCCTGGCCCTTTAAGACGGCCGATTCTTTCGGCTCCTTCCCGTACCTGCGGGTTTCTTCCGGCTAACTCCTGGCCTTCGGGGCCCCCGCACTCCCAGAGAATCTGTGCTGCGTCCCCGCTTCTGCTGCTGCCTCCGGGCGTTACCGCGATCGCGGGCGTCCGTTTCCGGCAGCATTTTTCTACTCGAGGCCCCGGCTTTTCTCCAGCCTAGGCCGCAGGTCACGTGGGGCGGAGCTCCGTCTCCGCCTTCTGCCTTCCCGGGCTTTTTTCTCCTCCCTCCCCTTTGCGGGCGGTGCCCTGGGAGCCGCGTTTTTTCCTACCAATCCAGCACCAGCGCGGGCTGCTGGGGGGGGCGTGTCTTTCTTGACTACCGGTTCCTGTCCTGCCTGCAGCTGTCGCATCTTGCTTCTCCTGCGCCTCGGCTCTCTGGACGTGCTTCTGTGGGACACAGCACCTTGGGTCTGGTAGGCAGCCTCTGGCTGATTCTTTTTTGCTTTGCAGGCTCCTCCATCGCCCTCATGTCTTCTTCTGGTCGGGCCCCCACTCCCCCTGCCGCTATTTCCACTCATTACGCCTGTTCCGTATGTAATAGGAAGTTCCCATGCGGTCAGTCTTCCTCTCTCTGCGTGCAGTGCCTTCCCCCCAGGCCCACCCAGTCCGCCCCTGCGGCCCCCTCTTTGTCGGTCCTTCCGGAATGGGCTGCTACCCTGTCCCAGGCCATAGGTAACCTTGCCAGCCTCTCCCAATCCCTAGCGCAGTCCTTGGACCGTCTGCCCGCTCAGATTGCGGCCGCCTCGGGCAGGGACCCCCCCGCCGGGGATGTCCGTTCCCGCTCTGGTACGAGGTCCGGCAAGCGACCTCGCACAGCCTCGGCTGGGTCCCATTCTTCCTCAGCTACCCCGGATCACTCCCCGGTTAGGTCTGAGTCGGGCGAAATTTCTTCTTCAGCCGCTTCCGCCGTTCCTGGGGACTCCTCCGCTTCTGATTCTGAATCAGAGCGGTGCTCGGCGATGTCTGCGGCCATTCAGGACCTCATCAAAGCCGTCCGTGACGCGCTCCATGTGCAGGACGTTCCCTCCTCCTCCTCCCTGGAGTCGGTGTCCTTCCGCCGGACTAGGCGTTCCACTGTGGTCTTCCCGAATCACGAGGATCTGGACGCACTTCTGGCTAAAGAGTGGCGTCATCCTGATCGGCGCCTTCATCTTACCAAGGCCTCTGACGTCCCCTATCCTTTTTCTGAGGAATCTGTCAATACTTGGACGGTTCCTCCTCAGGTAGACCCTCAGGTTGCTCGCCTGGCGAAGGCTACTACCCTTCCCCTGGCTGACGCGGCTTCCTTGTCGGATCCCGCTGACAAACGGGTCGACTCTTTGGCCAAGTCTGTTTTCATCGCAGCGGGTGCTGCCATCCGTCCTGCGTTTGCCGCCTCCTGGGTGGCTAAGGCCTGCGCTATCTGGGCAAAACAGCTTGTTCGCGCTTTACCCCCGGACTCTGATCAAGGGAAACTGGCAGTGCTTGCCTCTCAAATTTATCAGGCGTCCAAATTTCTTTGCGATGCCTCTATGGAATCGGCCCGCCGATCCGGCCGTGCGGCCGCTAACTCTGTGGCCATCCGCCGCACCATCTGGCTTCGTTCTTGGGCGGCAGATGCCGCCTCCAAGAAGGCTCTGATTTCCCTTCCCTTTCTCGGCGGGAAGCTCTTTGGGAAGCGTTTGGAGGAGCTCATCTCGGAGGCCACTGGCGGTAAGAGCTCTCTTCTTCCCCAGAATCAGCCTCGCCGCCGTCGCTTTCCTGGGTCGTCCTCTCGGGCGCAGTCCTTTCGGTCCTTTCGGGCCCCCCCTGCCCGATCTGACAAGAAGGCCTCCAGGCCTTCCTTTAAGACCAAGCCCTCCTGGCATGCCAAGCCCAAACCTGCTCGCCCCCAGTCCACTAAACCTCCTTCCGCATGACTCCGTCAAGGTGGGAGGGCGTCTGCTCGCCTTTCAGGACGTCTGGCAAGCAAGTGTAGAAGACGCTTGGGTTCTGGAGGTAGTCTCCTCCGGATACAGGATCGAATTTTCCGATCTTCCGCCGGGACGGTTCTTCCTGACGTCGCCCCCCAGGTCCCCCTCCGGGGCAGAAGATTTTTTTCAGGCCATTCGTTCCCTTCGCTCTCTAGGGGTCATCGTTCCGGTTCCAGAGTCAGAACGCTTTCGGGGGTTCTATTCGAATCTGTTCACGGTTCCCAAAAAGGACGGTTCGCTCCGTCCTATCCTGGACCTGAAGGCGCTGAACCGCTTTGTCCGGGTCCGTCACTTTCGTATGGAATCCCTCCGGTCGGTGATCGCCTCCTTGGAGTCGGACGAGTTCCTGTCGTCCATAGACATTCAGGACGCCTATCTCCACGTCCCCATTGCCCTCTCCCACCAAAGGTTCCTTCGCTTCGCGGTAGGTTCTCTTCATTTCCAATTCGTAGCCCTGCCCTTCGGCCTGGCCTCTGCTCCGAGGGTCTTCACCAAGGTGTTGGCGCCTCTCATGGCCCTTCTTCGTGCCAGGGGGGTCGCCTTGATACCTTACCTAGACGATCTTCTGATTCGGGCCCCGTCGTTGGAGGACAACCTGTCCAGCCTGCACATCACCCTCTCAGCTCTTTCCCAGTTCGGGTGGCTCGTCAACCACTCCAAGTCCTCCCTCGTCCCATGCCAGAGGATGCCCTTCCTGGGCATGATTTTCGACACTCGCCTCGGGCGGGTGTTTCTCCCCCCAGAAAAGATTGCCTCCCTTCAGGCGGGGGTGACGCTTCTCCGCGGCCCGTCCACCCTGACTATCAGGACGTGTATGCGCGTCCTGGGGAGGATGGTGGCTTCCTTCGAAGCCATTCCCTATTCCCAATTCCACTCCCGGGACCTTCAGTTGTTTCTTCTATCCAGGTGGGACAAGTCCCAGGCAGGTCTCGATCGCCTGGTTCGTCTCCCTCTCCAGCTTCGCCAGGACCTCTCCTGGTGGCTTCTTCCTCGGACGGTGTACCTGGGCCGTTCCTTTCTTCCCCCCAGTTGGCGGGTGGTCACGACGGACGCCAGCCTCTTGGGTTGGGGAGCTGTCCTCGACTCTCTCACAGTCCAGGGTCTTTGGTCTGCTCAGGAGTCCTCCCTGCAGATAAATGTACTCGAGCTCAGGGCAATTTTCCTGGCACTGTCTCACTGGACCCCACGTCTTCGCGGTCTCCCGGTCCGGGTTCAAACAGACAATTCCACCGCCGTGGCTTATCTGAACCACCAAGGGGGCACCAGGAGCGTGATGGCCTTGCAGGAAGCCTCCCATATCCTGCGCTGGGCGGAACTCCACGTTCCCGTCCTTTCCGCGGTGCACATTCCCGGGGTCGACAATTGGGCGGCAGACTTCCTCAGTCGTCAGCTAGTCGACCCGGGCGAATGGTCTCTTCACCCAGAGGTGTTCCTCCAACTTTGTCACCGATGGGGAACTCCGGACGTGGATCTTTTCGCGTCACGTCTCAACCACAGGATTCCGCGCTATGTCGCGCGGTCCAGAGACCCTCAGGCTTTCGCGGTAGACGCCCTAGTTCTGCCTTGGTCTCAGTTCAACCTTCTGTACCTGTTCCCCCCCATTCCCCTCCTGCCCCGAGTGCTCAAGCGTCTCAAGGCAGCCCGGGTTTCGGCAATCCTGGTGGCTCCGGATTGGCCCCGCAGGGCGTGGTACGCAGATCTAGTGTTTCTGCTCGCCGACGCTCCGTGGCGACTTCCTCTGCGCCACGATCTCCTTTCTCAGGGTCCTCTGTACCACCCGAATTTACTTCAGCTTCGTTTGACGGCGTGGCCGTTGAGACCGCGGTCTTGAAGTCCCGTGGCCTCTCGGATTCTGTCATTCAGACGATGCTTCACGCTCGCAAACCCCAGTCAGCCCGTATTTACTACCGGACCTGGAGAGCGTATTTTGCCTGGTGCGAGTCTGGGCGCTTCCGCCCTCTTCATTTCTCCGTCCCTAACGTTCTGGCCTTCCTTCAGGCCGGTTTTGAGAAGGGTCTTCGCCTAGCTTCTCTCAGAGGACAGATTTCGGCCCTCTCAGTCCTTTTCCAACGTCCTGTGGCCTCGCGGGCTCAGGTTAGGACTTTCCTACAGGGTGTCGCTCGCCGAGCCCCCCCCTTTCGTTTTCCAGTGGAGCCGTGGGACCTGAATCTCGTCCTTGGCGCCCTTCAGTCTTCTCCCTTCGAGCCTTTGGCAGAGATCTCTCTGTCGTTTGTCTCGTTCAAGGTGGCCTTCTTAGTGGCAGTCACCTCCATCCGCCGGGTTTCCGAACTGGCGGCGCTTTCTTGCCGTTCGCCTTTCCTGGTTTTCCATCAGGACAAGGTGGTGTTGCGTCCCGTTCCCTCTTTTCTTCCAAAGGTGGTCTCCTCGTTTCATATCAATGAAGAGATCGTCCTTCCCTCTTTCTGCCCTAATCCTTCTCACCCTAGGGAGAAATCCCTCCATTGCCTTGACGTTGTTCGGGCCCTTCGCCTGTACCTTCGCCTCACGGAACCTTTCCGTCGTTCGGATTCCCTTTTCGTGGTCCCGGCGGGTCCTCGTAGGGGTTTGCCTGCCTCCAAGGCTACCATCTCTCGCTGGGTTCGGTCGGCTGTCAAGGAGGCCTATATCGCAAAGGGCCGTGCTCCCCCTTCCAGGTTGACCGCTCATTCGACTAGGGCAGTTGGGGCTTCCTGGGCGGTGCGTCATCAGGCATCTGCTTCCCAGGTCTGCCGGGCCGCCACCTGGGCGTCAGTTCACACTTTCTCTAAGTTTTATCACATTCATTCTCTGGCTTCCGCTGACGCTAGCCTGGGGCGCAAGGTTCTGCAAGCAGCTGTGCTTTAGATTGGCGACATGGCGTTCTTCTTCCCTCCCTCAGGGACTGCTTTGGGACGTCCCATGGTGCTGTGTCCCCCAATGCCATGCACGAGAAAAATGGATTTTTTGTACTCACCGTAAAATCCTTTTCTCGTAGTAGGCATTGGGGGACACAGATCCCTCCCATTTTCTTACTGAGTTTCTTCTTGTTGTGGTCCCGGCGATTTGTGGTCGTTGGGTTTCCCCAGTTGAAGACTTGTTGGCGTTCAGTTTTCTGTTTGTTCAGGTGTATGGCGTTCCTACTGCTTTTGTACCGACTGGTGTATCTCGGCTCTTGCAGAGGGGTATAGCCCACCTGGGCGGAGCCAACACTTTTTTGTTTCTAGTGTCAGCCTCCTAGTGGCAGCTGGGCATATACCCATGGTGCTGTGTCCCCCAATGCCTACTACGAGAAAAGGATTTTACGGTGAGTACAAAAAATCCATTTATCAGCACCTTGTGGAATCAATGCCACGTAGAATTAAGGCAGTTCTGAAGGCAAAAGGGGGTCCAACACCGTATTAGTATGGTGTTCCTAATAATTCTTTAGGCGAGTGTATATCCTGTGTGTATGGGCAGCTTAAGAATCGTACATGATGAGTCCATCAAGCTGCTGTGTTCATTCAGATGAAGACGGCCACTTTATCCCAGTGGAAGAAAAATCCCAAATCTGTCAGTCTGAATACATTTTTGGATCAAGTATCCAAATTATTATGAGGGCTCCATGATTTTTCCCTTTGGCTACACTACGACACTCAACATTGTGGCCCTTTTACTTGACTGCAAACAGCTGGAATTACTGAGATCACGTAGCGTCAGTTTAGATATGTCACCTCTTCGTACATGTCTTAGTAACTACTTGCATCCTTCCTTGTAAATCAGCTATTCTTCTGCCTCTATGTGCCATTCCTTTATTATTCCTGCTAGAAGTTATGAATGCATTACTAGCCGTTTGCAATGAAGGCCCAGATGGGTGTTACCAGTTGGGGATGTGTCCCTGCTACCAGTCTGACACTATCCAATCAGGGCTATGCCAGGACATGCCCTCCATTGGCAACACCCATCTGGAGATTCACTGCGGACTGCTAGCCAATCATTCATACCTTCCAGCAGGAATAATAAAGGAATGGCTTCTACATTCTAATGACCGTGATTATTTCTATTTATTAATCTCAGCGGCAGCAGGCTTTGCCAGAACAAAGAAAGAAGGAGCTGCTTGGGAGGCTGATAGTCGAGATTGTGGAGTTTATGTCTCCAAAGACACCTAAAGCTGGTGAGCTTGGTGGGCGAGTGTCAGGATCTCTAGCTTGGCGGGTGGCACGATCAGAAGCTGGTTTGCAGGTAATTACCATTAAGCTTTCCTGTAGCTGTAGTGCCATAAATTTGGGGCAAATATAGGAAAATGGTCTAAAGGAAAAACAGTCCTAGTAGTCCACAGCAACAACAGCACTATAAGAAATGAAAGCTGCACTGTGATTGGCTGCGGGGGGATTTTAAATCTGCTGCTTGTGGATTTCACCCTTTGAAATGCATCGGGTGAAATCCAGAGCAAAATCCCAGCTAAATCTAAGATAAACCCACAGCGGAGATTCCATTTGATCCCAACATCACTGACTTCTTGATGATACAGGTGCAGGGGAGCAATATTTTGTTAACTGGTAGGAGTCCCAGCAATCAGACTGTGACCGATGAGATACTTATCCCCTTTATATATAGCAGTTCATGTTGGTATTGACTTCAGTTTAAAGAGGACCTTTCATGGGTCCAGACATTATGAAATAAGTAGCACGTTATGTAGGGCATAAAGCAAGGATCTAATAGCCCTTACTATTTCTCCTGGGCGCCGCTCAGTTCGCCCGCTGTGCCCCTGTTAAATTCTCCCGCCTGGTATGCTAATGAATAGCATCGGAACAGGGAGGAGGAGACGCCTGGGTTTCTTAATGGGCGTCTCCTTCTCCCTGGCTGTAGAGCGGTCCAATCACAGCGGAGAGCGTCACAGCCTGGGAGAAGGTGAGGTTTTTTTTTTCTCCCTGGCTGTGACGCTCTCCTTTGTGATTGGACTGCTCTACAGCCAGGGAGAAGGAGACGCCCATTAAGAAACCCAGGCGTCTCCTCCTCCCTGTTCCGATGCTATTCATTAGCATACCAGGCGGGAGAATTTAACAGGGGCACAGCGGGCGAACGGAGCGGCGCCCAGGAGAAATAGTAAGGGCTATTAGATCCTTGCTTTATGCCTTACATAACGTGCTACTTATTTCATCATGTCTGGACCCATTAAAGGACCTCTTTAACATTTGAGAGTTGCAACTGTAACCTTCAGCAGGCACAAAGCAAGTCTACTTCAGATCTACCAGTCTGGTTGCTAGGGACACCAAATATTTTCAACTAGGTTGTCAAGTATCACATTCCGAGAAACCAGTCAGTTTCCATTACTTGAGTCTCCAGCATTGCCCCTAGATTGAAGACCGAGAAGGAGCGTGGAGTTTTGACAGTTCTTCTCAATAGCTGTCGACCAAATGACCATCTGGCCGATGGCTATCTCCCCTGACTCCCCCATACACATACATTTTCAGGGAGAAAGCTGCCATCAAAAGTCAAACCCTGAGCGCGAGACCTCAAAGACATGAGACACTTCTCGCTGCCAACAGACACTTCTCGCGATGGCTTATCTCCTGGGAGAACAAAAGGATCGGGTGAAATGATGTTGAGGGAATTGGGAGCTCCCCATACACAACAGGCATCCTGAAACTGCGGCCCTCCAGCTGTTGTAAAACTACAACTCCCACAATGCCCTGCTGTAGGCTGATACCTGTAGACTGTTCGGGCATGCTGGGAGTTGTAGTTTTGCAACAGCTGGAGGGCCGCAGTTTGAGGATGCCTGCATTAGACAGTAGGCCAAACATGGCGTTCTCAGCTGTCCATACATTAATGTGTATGGGAGCCTTTACTGCTGCACATTGAACAGGACACACAGATGAGACAACTAATGTACAGGTTGTAATTCTTCTGTTTTACTTCAGACCAAGACCAAGAGTTTCGTCTTCGTACCCACTGAAAAAGAGAAAGCGGACAAGCGTTTCCATCTTCAGTACAATGTGGTTGATGATTGCTACACAAGGGTCTCAAATAACAATGAGGTGATCAGTGGTTGGGAAAATGGAGTCTGGAGGACAGAGTCTATATGTAGGAAAGTGGAGAATGACTGGAAAATGGTAAATCAAGAATGTGAACATGTGATTTAGCTTAACCCTTAGGATGCCAGAGTTTTTTATATTTTTTGCGTTTTCATTTTTCTTCCCTATCTTCCTTGAGCCATAACTTTTTATATTTCCGTTTACATAGCTGTATGAGGGCTTATTTTTTGCAGGACAAGTTGTACTTTCTAATGCCGCGATTAATTATGGCATACAATGTAGTGGGAAGCGGTAATAAAATTCCATATATGGTGGAATTGGAAAAAAACGCAATTCATCCACAGTTTTATGAGTTTTGTTCGCACGGCATTCCATTTGTGGCAAAACTGACCCATGCCCTTTATTCTCTGGGTCAGTTCGAATACAACGATACCCCATATGTATATATATATATATTTTTTTTTTTATGTCTAAATAGTATAAAAATAAATTAAAACTTTGAAAAAAATTTTTTTTTTACATCTCCATATTCTGACCCCCATAACTTTTTTTTATACTTATGTATACTGAGCTAGGTGGGGGCTCATTTTTTGCGGGACGATCTGTAATTTTTATTGATAGCATTTTGGAGTGTGTATGACTTTTTGATCACATTTTATTACTTTTTGGGGGGTAAGAGAAGCAATGAAAAAAATGGCAAATTGACCATTTTGACCCCTTTTTTCTGTTACGCCATTCGCCATATTGGAAAAATATTTTTATATTACGCGTGTTTTCGGTCACGGTGATACCCACAATGTTTATATTTTTTGTTAATTAAGTATTTATTTTTTTATTATATGGAAAGGGGGGTGATTTAAGCTTTTATATTTTTTGTAATGATTTTGAAGCTCATATATGAGCCTTTAAAATGTTTTTTGATTTTGAACAATCATGTATTTTTTAAATGAGTTTATTACTGTCTATTGCTCATTTCTTATGCTGGCCTACCATCAGTGAGTATTCAAAGCAATTACCGACATCCACATTAGCCACAGGGGTTGTCGGTAGGAGGCCCGGAAGCGCGAACTTCTGGGTTTTTAACACTTTAGAGGATCTCACTTGATCACAGCATCTAAAGCCTTTAGAAACAGCTGACGGCCATGATGCCCGCCGCATGTGCGAGCGGGCACCATGTTTGCTTATCCCACGCGCTGGGAGCGAAAGGGTTATTAAAGTGTAACTGTCATGTTGCTTTTTTGGGCTAATGTTTAGGGACAGAAATAGGGGAAAAAAAATCTAATATAGTTTATTTAGAGAAATTGTACATGTATAGTAAAAACTAGATTTTTGTATTTACCGTAAAATTTGTTTCTCCTCCGTTCATTGGGGGACACAGGCTTGACCATGGGACACAGGTCAAGATGGCGGTTCTCTGATTGGCCGGAGGGTTATTGTTTATGCCCATCCTTGGGACTGCTCTGTAACGTCCCCTGGTCAAGCCTGTGTCCCCCAATGATACGGATGAGAAAACTAGATTTTTGTACTTACCGTAAAATCTGTTTCTCTTCCGTTAATTGGGGGACACAGCTCCCACCCGTTCTCTCTTTTAGCTTAGCTTAGTCCCTGTAGGAAGGGTATAGCTGAATGGAGGCGCTCACACCTTTGTGCTTAGTGTCCGCCTCCTAGTGGCAACAGCTATACCCATAGTCAAGCCTGTGTCCCATGGTCAGGGTGGATTTGATTTAAATCAAACTGATTTAAATCACTAGTCAGTAAGGCTTGATTTAAATCATAGTTTTCTACATAAAGACTAATTCTTGCTGGTATAACTTATATTATGCAAGTAGATGAAGATTTTTAGAATAACAACTTTTCATATTAGTTTGATTAGGTTGATTCTGTATTCATAGATTTGTAGAAGAAGTTAGGGTACTTTCACACTTGCGGCAGGACGGATCCGACAGGCTGTTCACCCTGTCGGATCCGTCCTTCTGCTATTTCGCCGTGCTGCCGCTCCGTCCCCATTGACTATAATAGGGACGGGGGCGGAGCTGCGGCGCAGCATGGCAGTGCACGGCGATAGGCCGCCGGACTAAAAGTCCCGCATGTCCGACTTTTTAGTCCGTCGGCCTCTCACCGCGAACTGCGCCGGAGCTCCGCCCTGTCCCCATTATATTCAATGGGGACGGAGCGGTGGTCCGGCGGCACGGCGAAATAGCGGAAGGACGGATCCGACAGGGTGAACAGCCTGTCGGATCCGTCCTGCCGCAAGTGTGAAAGTAGCCTTAGGATTAGGGTCTTTGTCTCAACTCTGTTCATGTTATAACATTTTTGCTGTGAAGAAGAGGCATGTGATCTCTGCTGAGTCAAATTCAGTTTTGAGAACTGCAAAAGTAAACCAAGCATCTGTGATAATATCTTGTAGACAGAGAAACTGCCCAATAATCTTACAAAAACCTCTGGAAGAGCATGACATTGTGAATGGATTAATGGAATTTATTTACCAAAAAAAATTAAACATATACAGCCTTATTCTACATAATTAAAAAAACGAATCTTTATTTCATGATGGAATAACCTTTGGAGGGTAATATATTTTCCTCAAAAAGCATTTTATATAAAAATTCTGATTTAAATAAAAAAAAAAATCAGATTTTTGATATATATATTTTTTAAATCATTGATTTTTATCCACCCTGCCCATGGTCAAGCCTGTGTCCCCCAATGATACGGATGAGAAAAACTCTAAATGAGTGTTACTAAGGCACATCCATCTTCCTAATACAGTACAGTGCAGTACTGACTGGGAAGAAGGGTTGGGAGCTGCTGTGAGATACATGACAGCGAGCAGTAATCGCTCGCTATTGTCAATGCAGGGAGAAGATGTCGTACAGTATATAGGGACAGAGCAGATATTAATGATTTCTCCTCAGGATAGGTCATCAATATCATGAGCACAGAATACCACTTTAAAGGGGTTGTCCAGGGTTTTTTAAATGATGCCCTGTCCTCAGGATAGGCCATCCGACTCAACGCATCCCCGCTTATCAGCTGGTATGTGTAGCTCCATTGATGGACGTCAACGCCGAAGTTACACTGCACCAGCAACATTGTAGCGGCAGGAGATCACTACTATAGGTTTCATGCCATTTAATTTAATGGGAGAAGTGGTGGAGTAGGGAGCTCCCGCCACTACATTATCGACGGTGCTGTGTAGCTGTAGCGCTGACTTCCGTCAGAGCTACACTGAGACAGCTAATCGGCATGGGTGCGCAATGTTGGACCCCTGATGATCAACTAGTGATGGCCTGCCGAGGATGGGACATCATTTAAAAAACCCTGGACAACCCCTTTAAAGGTTATGTTAGTTCCCTCTCCATTGTACTTGTAACGCAATATGTATGTCTTCCAGGTATATTTGGCACGCACAGAAGGTACCTCCTCAGCTAATATTGGCTGGAAGTTTGAATGTGCATCAGTGGGATTGAGCATTGACAGTATAAGTGTCCGGACAGGTAGCCAGACTTTCAACAATGGCGAAATAAACTGGAAGCTGCGTTCTCTAGAAACACAAGTAGACGTTCATTCTGGTAAGACTGACTTGATTCAGATTTATATTAAAAATGATAGCTTTTGAAGACAAATGGAAGAAATCCTGTCCGAGTATCAGTGGGCTCAATGCTGTGTTCTGACGAGGACATCACCACTTATTCCACATGAATTAGCATCTAATTAAATCCAAACCAACTGTATAGACGCTGGCCATATGACTACTGTACAGCTCCAAAGCCACATTCCCAATTTTAGACGTTCTGCATGGCATGAACTGGTTTTACATGGGAGTCAGGTGCTCGGAAGGAATACCTTCCAGTCAAGCGGAATAGACGTTATGCCGAACTAATATAAATCACCCCTGGCCACCAATTTTTGCCTGCCTTTTGTACCCTGGCCTCATCTACTTTTGCACGTTTTTATTAAAAATGTTCTGTTCTTAAATGACTTTAATCCAATTACCGAGGCTACTCCTAAGGCCTCATTCACACATACGTGGATTTTCACAGACCGTGGTCCTGCTGAGTGCATGAGCGAAAGGCGTTATTGGTTGCTGTGACGCCATGCGCTTCGTGCCGCCACCGCTGTACAGTAATACACGCATATAGATCATACGAGTGTACCACTGTACAGCGGCGGCAGCACGAAGCGCACGGCGTCACAGCAGCCACTCGGCAGGACTGTCTGCCTATAACTGCCACTAGGGGGAGCTTAGAACTCTACTGCATACGGATTTATTATTGCGTGTGCCCTACGCTCCCCCCACCCTTTCTATACTTCTCAGATCCAAGATCCCATTCAGAGATTCTCTTTCTGGGAGAGCTCAGAGAATACCGTAGACGTGAGGCATGCTCCCTGCTCACTTAGCTCTAAATTGTTTGTTTTTCAGTTTTGCCCGGAAGTTGATTTTCTGTATTGTTCCTTGCTTCGTATCCTCCAGTAATCAATACAAACATGTTTTATTCTTGCAGACAAGAACCTCTGTTCGTATCCAGAGTTTGGAAATGCATCAGAAGTTCTATTGGAAGCTGATCTATGTGGCGGGGAAGGAAATACCGCCTGGCAGCATACACAGTTGTTTCGAGAGGGTCTTGGCGCCACTGAACACTCTTTGGAAATGATTATAACTCTTAAAGAACTTTAGGAATCCTCTTTTAAATTTTTTTTTTTACATTTCAAGTATGGTTTGTTTCATAAGAAAAGAGGTTTCTTTTGGGATCCTGACGGGATTGATCTGACATCTTTCACATCTTCCCTGGCTCTTGATGGCGCTGGGCTACTTCTGGATCTGGGTTTCCTGTATATGAAAATGTCAAGGTTTTAAAGGGGTGTTCTGGTGATGTGAAGTTATTTCCTATGCACAGGCTAGGGGATATCTATTAGATTTGGGGAAGTCCTACCACTGGGACCCCCACTGATCACTGTACCCTGTGGAGCCCCTCAAAATTAACAGACGGCCAGTTGGACATGCATGTGACTGCTCGATTTATTTCTATGGCAGTTCCGCTGTCTCTGAAACTCGGGGCATGGGGGGTCCCTTTAATGTGTTTTTAAAGTCTGATTAAACAGCATGATGGGTTTTTTTTTAATCATTTCGGAAGCTGTATCTTTTACTTTTTACCTGCATTTTTTTTTACTAGAGATTTTTTTTCCCCTTATGAACATAGGGATTTTTTGCAGTTTTGCTGCTGCACTTGTTGGGACATGCTGATTTTTTTTATTTTTATGGGGGGGGGGGGGGTTTGTCAGCTCTCGACAGTGGAATATTTTATTCCCCGTGAAATAACAACGCGTGAGCACCTTTTCATGTGACTCCACTTTGTTATTCCTACTGGAAACAGGAATAAATTGACAACTGGTTGTTACCATTCCCTTTGTCAGTCCATTGTGACCTACACAGCCTGTCAGAGTATTTTATTCTATATTACCAGGAGGAATAACCGAGGGACAACATTATGTAAACTGGTAAGATACTTCAGAATTGCTATTGCATAGGGAATGGAAAGTTTCACTAAAACAAACTCATCAGGGGAGGGCCTCTTTAAAGGGAACCTGTCACCATGAGAATGCAAAGTAATCAGCCTGTTATAGAGCAGGAGGAGCTGAGCAGATTGATATATAGTTTTATGGGAAAAGATTCTGAAAAACTTGTAATTTATTTATTTATATTCCTGTTATTCTGGGCTGTGAAGTCCAGGAGGCGGTCCTATCAGTGATTGACAGCTCTCTCTGTATACAGTCATAGAGGGAAGGTTGTCAATCACTGATAGGACCGCCTCCTCGACTGCAAAGTCTAGAATGAGCAGGAATTTAAATGTATAAATTACAAGATTTACTGAATATTTTCCCATAAGACTATATATCAATCTGCTCAGCTCCTCCTGCTCTATAACAGGCTGCCTGCAGATTATTTCGCATTTTCATGGTGACAGGTTCCCTTTAAGAACCCCACGATGTGACCTATTTGGCGTGGCACTTGCAGTTCTTACACGTGGGGCTGCATGTAGGTCAGCACTGAGGGCGGGGGAAGGGAGCAAGAAGCTATTGAGCATGTTAGGGCTGTTTCACACGAGCGGATGCCATGCGTGACATCCGCTCCGTGAATGACAGCCAAGACCCGATGCAGACTGCAGAGGCACGGAGCATTAACATGATTGATAATGCTCCGTGCCTCTGCAGTCTGCATCGGGTCTTGGCTGTCATTCACGGAGCGGATGTCACGCATGGCATCCGCTCGTGTGAAACAGCCCTTAGTCCCCAACGAATGCAGGAGAAGGTGGCGCCGAAGCATAAAAGTGAGGAGGAGGTAGCTCTAGGAAGGTTTTTCTAGAACTTTTTCCTAAAAATAAAATAACATTTCAGATGTGGTAACGGTGCTGCTTAGTGCCAGTATGTGTGAACATACCCTAAGGCCGGGGACGGAAAATTCAGCTGTGAAATCTGTTGCTGCGTTTACAAAACAAAATGCACATATTGCATACAAGGTTTGGATGAGAATTCTGAAATTCTCATCCACTTTGCTGGTACTGTACAATGCTGCAGATTTGGTGCATAAAAATCCGCAGCTAATCAGTCACATGTCACTCCGGCCTAAAGGGAACATTTGTACAGTGCAATAGGTACCTGTCAGAGCCCCATACTACCACATGAGGGCGTCACTTGCTGCTCTGGACAGTTACTTTGCAGCATGCCTTCTCTGGCCTTGGCTAGCTGGGTTTGCTGTAACTTGTAGTCCATTAGTGACAACCATCAGGTGCCGGTTTCCAGAATTTTATTTGCACAAAACCAGATTTGATGTTTCTTTCTGTTAATTGTATTTATGTGAGGCGGCAATGACGAACGCCTGTGCAGTACTGCAGCCTTTTCAATGTCACGAGGGGTCCAGAAGTGTCACAGAGGCCAACGGCAATATTACAATAACTGAATTCCTAAATTGTCATGTCTCATCTATTTAAATAAATCACTTTTATTTCTATGGGTTTTGCCAAAAGTTTTTCATTGCGTTCCTGTTTATAGCAAAAATTGCGTAGTACCGTGTTAGCAAGAAAAAAAAATGATGTGATGTGGAATACTTCTGTTATTAGACGTCTTTATTGGCTAGTCAGCTTTCAGAGGCTCCTCCTTCAGGCAAAATTACTAAAAATATATTCACCCCTGTAAGGGTGGTTTTTACACACAGCGGTCATTTACTAAGTCTTTTTAGTCCAATTTTTGCCGGCTTTGCTGCCGTAAGATGCGCCTGATTTATGACAGAAGATGCGCCTTGTCATAAATTAGGCACATAGTTGGTGGTCTTTGCGCCTGCCGGAGAATCTTCACCAGCCCCTGGCTGTCATAGGTTTTCAGCAAATTTTTACGCCTTTCTCCTGGCATAACATTAGTAAATTTGCCGGAGGCCCAGCCCCTGCCACTCCAAGAGTACAAGCGCTCAGTGATCTCCAGCAGCAGTGCACATGGGTATCTGCCGCTCCATTCAAACAGGGGAACACTGGTCTCTATTCCAGTGATCGATGGGGGCCCCAGCTATTGGACTCCTGCCGCTCACACTCTTTTCCCCTATCCTGCAAGATCACAGCCCGTTACTGTCATCTCTGCCATTGTGCAGACTCCAGTGACCCCAGAGTGCGATACAGGAACGTTTCTTCTTGTCATCACCCCCTTTATCAATCACAGCGGGTATGTACCCTCTGTTACCTTCAGGCTACCTGCACACATTGTTTATTACGCGGGAACTCTTAGGCCCCTTTTGAACGCATTGCACCCGCAGTGAATCCGGAACCATTCACTTCAATGGGGCTGTTCAGATGAGCAGTGATTTTTACGCATTACTTGTGCGTTGCATGAAAATCGCAGCATGTTCTATATTCTGCGTTTTTCATGCAATGCAGGCCCCATAGAAATAAATGGGGCTGCATGAAAATCGCAAGCAAGTGCGGATACGGTGCGAATTTTACGCGTGGTTGCTAGTAGATGATAGGGGTGAGCAACCCCGGACCCCATTAAAGTCTATTCACTGTATTATTTTCCCTTTATAACATGGTTATAAGGGAAAATAATAGCATTTTTAATACATAATGTTTAGTAAAATGTGCCTTGAGGGGTTGAAAAAATTAACTCGCCTTATCCACTTGATCGCGCAGCCGGCATAGTCTTCTTTCAGGACCTGCAAAAGGACAGTTGATGACTTAGTCGCGCTCACCACGTGGTGACGTCAGTGCAGGTCCTTCTGAAGGAAGATAAAAGATCCTTCTATCTTCATTCAGCAGGACCTGCGCTGACATCACTGCGCTCACATCATCAAAGGTCCTTAAAGAAGACTATGCCGGCTGCGCAATCAAGTGGATGAGTTATGTTGTGTGCAGGTAGCCTAAGGGCTCAAGCACACGGCTGTAGTCCTTTTTGCGGAATAGAACATCCTGCCATGTATAGAACAGTCTTATCATTGTCCGTAAAACAGCCAAGTATAGGACGTTTAATTTTTTTGGTCGGTTCCACGAAACAGGACATACGGATGTGGACAGCGCCCAATGTGCTGTCCCTATCTTTTGTGGCCCCGTTAAAGTGAATGGGTTCGCATCCTACCCACAAAAAATGTGGATTATATGTGGGGAAAAAAACACAGTAGTGTGCATGAGCCCTGAGGGTCCAATCACGTACGATACAGATTTGAGTTGAATCAGTTTTGTCTGCGATTCCGTTCAGTGTTTGATGCATTTTTCACGCGCTTTAATAACCATCTACATCTCCTAACAACCATCAGTGATAAGCGCAGTTCATCCGGATACCTTCCATTTTTCAAGCAAGTCTCATTCATTTCTATGGAACCAGTGATAAACGCTCATCTACACAGACCCAAAGAAGTAAATGGGTCAGGATTCAGTCCGTTCACAACACGCATCACATCCAGGCAAAAAAAATAACTTGTGTGAAAAAGGCCTTGGGAGGAGTGAAAAGAAGAGCGGTTGCACTTCCCGGTGTAGGCTCGACCATGGTTTAGCGTGCTGGGCTTTCCATCAGGGTAAATTTCGATAAACGAAAAGAGTTCAGACGTATATAACAATGGATCCAGTCACCGTAATATGGCAGAGTCCAAAAGATGAAACGCTGGATTCCATTTGATCTGCTTTCCTTCAGTTTACCGGACAGAATAGCGTTTCACAAATGGGGATGGCTGGAGTACCAGACACAGACCATGGAGAAGCCTGGGGAAATTTCTGTACAGCTACCCGAGCCCCATAACCCTCAGCAGAAAGGTTGTGAGCAGTCTGCACTGGGGTATAGGAAGAAGACGGGGGGCAGGCACTGGTGGACTCCCCCTCACCCAGCATGGATTAGAGAGGAGGCAATGGTAACATGACCTGTAAACCGTGACCGCAGCAAGGCCGAAAATTCTGCTTAAAGGGAGTCTGTCACCACATTTGAGCATATTAGACTGATCAAATAGCATTATATGTGCGACCCAGAACTTAAAAACGGTACCTTTGTTGTATCTAATGGAGTTTTCTTTCAGCCAAAAATGAACTTTTAAGATTCTGTAAATGCGCCCTCTCAAGTGCCCAGGGCCTCTGCCCGCCCGTTTACTCTCCTCCTCTCTCCTTTTCCACTGCGGCTGCGCGGTCAAATTCGTAGCGCAGTGGAAAAGGAGAGAGGAGGAGAGTAAACGGGCGGGCAGAGGCCCTGGGCACTTGAGAGGGCGCATTTACAGAATCTTAAAAGTTCATTTTTGGCTGAAAGAAAACTCCATTAGATACAACAAAGGTACTGTTTTTAAGTTCTAGGTGGCACATAACGCTATTTGATCAGTCTAATATTATTTATTATTAATTATTAAAGCGCCATTCATTCCATAGCGCTGTACATATGATAAGGGGTGCATATACATAATACAGATAATTGCACTAAGCAGGAACAAGACGAGTTACAGACTGGTACAGAAGGAGAGAGGGCCCTGCCCGTGAGGGCTTACAATCTACATGGTATGGGAGAAGGACACAGTAGGTGCGGGTGAAGTTGGTCATGGCGGTATAGAGGCAGCAGGGTCCCGGGTTGTAGGCTTGTCTGAAGAGGTGGGTTTTCAGGTTTCTTTTGAAGGATTCCACTGTAGGTGAGAGTCTGATATGTTGTGGTAGCGAGTTCCAGAGTATGGGGGATGCACGGGAGAAATCTTGGAGTCGATTGTGGGAAGAGGCAATAAGAGGAGAGGAGGAGGTCTTGTGAGGATCGGAGAGTGCGTGTGGGGGTGTATCGGGAAAGTAGCTCAGAGATGTAGGGAGGGGACAGGTTATGGACGGCCTTGTATGTATTTGTTAGTACTTTGAAGTGAATTCGCTGGGCAATGGGGAGCCAGTGAAGGGAGAGGCAGAGGAGTAATAGGGTGAGAGGTGGATTAGTCGGGCAGCAGAGTTGAGGATAGATTGGAGGGGAGTGCGAGTGCTAGATGGAAGGCCACAGAGGAGAATGTTGCAGTAGTCTAGGCGGGAGATAATGAGGGCATGTACAAGCATTTTCACAGATTCAAAGTTAAGGAAAGCACGGATGCGGGAGATGTTTTTGAGTTGGAGGCAGCAGGTGGTTGAAAGGGCTTAGATGTGCGGTCTGAAGGAGAGGGCAGAATCCAAGGTCACTCCAAGGCAGCGGACTTGGATGACCGGGGGGGAGTGTGCAGCCATTGATCATGATAGATAGGTCTGTTGGGGGGGTTGAACAAGATGGGGGAAAGATTATGAATTCTGTTTTATCCATGTTAAGTTTAAGAAAGCGAGAGGCGAAGAAGGATGATATAGAAGATAGACATTGTGGGATTCTTGATAGTAAGGTGGTGATGTCTGGACCAGAGAGGTAGATTTGTGTGTCGTCGGCGTAGGAGTGATACTGAAAGCCATGGGACTCTATGAGCTGTCCCAGGCCAAAAGTGTAGATAGAGAAGAGCAGGGGTCCTAGGACAGAGCCTTGCGGGACACCAACAGAGAGGGAATGAGACGAGGAGGTGGTGCGAGAGTGGGAGTCGCTAAACGTCCGGTCTGTGAGGTATGATGTGATCCAGGAGAGGGCCAGGTCAGTGATGCCAAGAGATGAGAGAGTTTGCAACAGAAGGGAGTAGTCAACAGTGTCGATGGCAGAGGACAGGTCAAGGAGAAGGAGGACAGAGTATTGTTTCTTGGTTTTGGCTGTCAGTAGGTCATTGGTGACTTTGGTAAGGGCAGTCTCGGTCGAGTGGTGGGGTCGGAAGCCAGATTGTAGGTGGTCAAAGAGGGAGCAGGAGGAGAGGTGGGAGGACAGTTCTGAATGGACATGTTGTTCAAGTAGCTTTGAGGTATACGGAAGAAGTGATATGGGGCGATAACTGGACAAGGAAGATGGGTCAAGTGAAGGCTTTTTGATATTTAATATGCTCAAATGTGGTGACAGACTCCCTTTAATCCGTTTTTTTGTTCCTCAAAACTGCACTTCTCAAACTGATTAATGGATGTGTGGTTATGCAGGAAAACGGCTGTGGTAAGAGGACGTCAGCGCGGTTTTCTGCCGGACGGCGGCTGCTAGGTGTGACCTCACTTTAAGGGCTCATGCGCACGAATGTAAGAGCTCCGTGCACAAATGCACAGGCACCGGCCGTGCTGTGGCCACAATGACTTCAATGGGTCTACGATCCACAAGATAGGAGATTTAAGTGCTTCTGCACCGCAAAAGATAAGACAAGTGTTTCCATGGACTTCCGATCGGTGCCTCCTATCCTCAGCCGTTTCTTGCGGATAGCAGTCCCATTCAAGTCAATATGTCCGCACCGCATCCCGTGGCCAGTGCCCGTATATTACATGTGTGCACATGGCCTAGTGAGGCCCATCTGAGGTCTGTCAATTTAGGCTACATTCACACAGCCGGATATATGCTTCGCAGTCTGCAAACCGCGGATCCCCGCCGCGTGCATCAAGTACTTTCCACAGGCCCCATTGTCAAAATGCCGGACAAGAATAGGACACGTTCTGTCATTTGCGTTCGGCTCACAGTCGCTAATGGAAATGACTGACTGCGTGAAAAGGGCTCATGCACACAAACATATTTTCTTTTCGTGCCGTACGCAGAACCATTCATTTCAATGGGTGTGCAAAAAAAATGAAATTACTCTGCGTGCATTCTGTTTCTGTATGCCCGTTCCGCAAAAGAATAGAACATGTCCTATTATTGTCGGCATTACGGACAAGGATAGGACTGTTCTATTAGGGGCCAGCTGTTCTGTTCCGCAAAATACAGAATGCACACGGACGTCATCCGTATTTTTTGCAGACCTGAAAAATACATACGGTCGTGTGCATGATCCCTAATGGCTCACCTCCATGTCCTTATAACAGAAACCACAACACTGACGGGCCAGTGACACCGGACACTAAGGGCACCCCATAATGCGCTCTGTCAGGGCATTTATTTACTTGGGGGGGATTTTATCACAACTGGTGTAAAGTAGAACTGCCTTAGTTGCCCAGAGCAACCAATCGGATTCCGCCTTTCATTTTTCAGAAAGCCTTTGGAAAATGAAAGGAGGAATCTGATTGGTTGCTCCGGACAACTAAGGCCACATCAGCGTTCAAGCTCTCCGTTCCTCTTCTCCGTCCAGAAGTAAAAAAAAATAATTTAAAAAACGTATCCGTTTAGACCTTAATTGACGTATGTATGCATACGTTTGTGTCCGTTAGTTGGTAATACGTTCTGAATCCGTTTTTTTAGGACGGGGAAAAAAAAAGTCCTGTCTGCAGGATTTTTTTTCTACGTTCAAAAAAAGCAGATTCATGACTGAGCGTCCCTTCACGTTCATTGTAGTCAGCGACAGACGGATTTAAAAATATTGCCTTTTCATGCAGAACGTTAATATTGTACGTTTTTTGGGGTTATGAACATGTGCAGAACAAAACAGGAACTTCCAAACGAAGACAGGAAGAGGAGAAAAAAAAAAACAGGGAGTGTCATGTGACCAGGGGCGTAGCTATAGGGGGTGCAGAGGTAGCAGTCGCTACCGGGCCCAGGAGCCTAAGGGGGTCCAAAGACCCTTGTGCCACATAAGACACTGGCATTATAGAAAGTGCATACTGGTCAATTTACACCTCTGGCTGGAGGGAAGGGGTTAGGTTAAGAATTTGGCATTAGTGGGTGCCCTTTTAATGTTTGCCTCAGGCAGCAGGAAGGCTATGTGCTCCCCTGCCCCTTGCCAACAAGCACTGAGGGATGGGGGCCCAAGCTGAACTCTTGCACCAGGGCCCATGAGCTTTTAGCTACGCCCCTGCATGTGACAGTCACGTGAGCGCTGCTCCTCGCCATTTTGGGATGCAGATGATCAGGTTTGAGAAAGCCACAAAAAAAGGGTGCAAAAAACACTGGGTATCCTTCGGCGCGATGCAATGGGATGCACCCAATATCGCCGTCTTCTTACGGATGGCCTTCCAAATCATATAGTCCACAGAAAGAAGGGCATGAGCGAGCGGGCGGGCATTGTTCCTCTTCCAGCAAAGTGATGTCACAATGAAGCATGTCGATGTGGGAGGGACAAAAAAAGGAAAACGGATCCGTTATTAGACTTACATTTTTTTTAACGTATCCGTTTTTAAACGTACCTAAAGGTGTACGTTATGAATGAATCCGTTTCCTTTGACAGAACGTAGAGCCGAACGCTGATGTGAACATACCCTGCACCAGTTTGCTCGGCCCGGAGCTCTACCCCTGCACCAGTCTCACTACCAAGGGTGGTGGAATCTGGTCCCAAACCCAAAAACTGACAGCGCCTAAAATGGCTGCTTCCAGAGAACAATAGACTAGGCGCCTGTCTCCGGCGGCTCCGTCCTCCAGGCCCGGCTCCCGGCCGCACTTCACACGCTCTGTTATCTAACCCTTTCATGCCTTGCTCCTGCCCTCCTCACCGCCGCTGGGTCCGGCCCCTTCCAGCGTGACGTCACGCCTTTGGCGTGCCGCTATTGGTCGGCCCATGTTCCCGGGCCCCCGTGTGTAACTGCGGAGAGCGGAAGCGGCGCTCTGTATTGTCTGCGGGAGGAAGAGGAGGGGGAACCGGGGTCAGCTCTGCAGACCGAAGCTGGGCTCTCCGTTCTGCACAGACGGTGCCTGCGTCATTCATGCCTCCGCTCCGCAGGACGCGTCCTCGGCAGCCGGGTTGCAGCGGTGGGCTGTAGCACGCAGGCACCGTATTCTACACGACTGCCTGCCTCGTCCCCACACACACACTCTCCGGCAGAGGGTAGGCCGCAGCGCCCGTGTGAGAGCAGGCACCCGTAGGCGGCTGAGGGAAGAGAAAGGCCCGGGGTGCCGGGCGACAGCCGTGGTATCTCCACGGAGAGTGGGGGAGGAGCGCCGCCTCACAATAGCCGCTTCTCTCGTTTATTAAGACTCGTCTGCTGCAGTCCTCTGGGAGGAGGAAGATGTCTAAATCCAGCGGAGGAGGAGCTGGAGGAGGAGGGACCGGGGGACTCACCTGGGTGGTAAGTCGTGGAGGGCCTTTATGTGTGCAGGAATGGGGTGCTGGTTACCGAGGGGCCGTGCCTGCGGCGCCACCTGCTGGCAGGAGGGGGCACAACCAGTGCTCAGGGTCTGATTGGAACAATGGGGTAGCAGATCAGGCAGGGCCTGGGGAGATTTCTCTGGTGTCAGTGTCCTCACAGCAGAGCCCCCCAATCCCAGAAAGGGGGAATGTGGCCAGTCAGGTCTATGGGAGAGAACAGTTGAGCTGTGCCCCGATGGCGTGCGCGTCCCCCCGGTGCCAATATTCTTCTCCTGTCACTAGAGGTTCCACCCATGAGCACCGATTCATTACTTTGCAGAAGTTTTATGTATTCTGTCTGTACATATGTCTCATCCTAGGTCATCAATATCGGATTTGGGGGGTCAGACTCCAGGCACCCCCACGGTCAGCGGTTGGAAGGGGACAGGTGGGCCGTGCGGCCTCTTCCTCAGCCTGTGATGTCTCACGTCCTTCGGTCGCATGGGCTTTCTGCAGCACAGCTCCATCCCGGTGAATGGGCCAGAGAAGCAGCTATACAGTTAAGGGTACCTTCACACTTGCGTTATTCTTTTCCAGCATTGAGTTCCGTCACAGGGGCTCTATACCGGAAAATAACTGATCAGGCATATCCCCATGCATTCTGAAGGGAGAGCAACCCGTTCAGGATGTCTCCAGTTCAATCGTTTTGCCTTTTCAGGACGGAGATAATACCGCAGCATGCTACGGTTTTATCTCCGTCCACAATTCCGGAGCACATGCCGGATCCGGCATGTTTTCCCATTGGCATGCATTAATGCCGGATCCGGCCCCGAGTCTTCCAGCATTGCGGTCTGCGCATGCTCAGACTGCAATAAATGTGCAAAAAAATAAATGCCGGATCCGTTTTTTCGGATGACACCGGAGAGACGTATCCAGCATTACAATGCATTTGTCATACGGATCAGGATCCTGATCCGTCTGACAAATGCCATCAGTTGGCATACGTTTTGACAGATCCGGCGGCCAGTTCTGGTGATGGAACTGCCTGCCGGAATCCTCTGCCGCAAGTGTAAAAGTACCCTTACTGTGCTGGGTATAGTATGGAGAGACTGCACCCCTTTCAAACTGCCGATCAGCTGTTGGGGGTCAGACACCCCAAATCCCAGGGATCAGCCACCTGCAGCACCCCAGCTGTGGTAAAACTATGACTCCCAGCATGCACAATTGCCTGGCTGTCCTCAGAACACCCACATAAGTGAATGGAGCATGTTGGGAGATGTAGTTCCAGGGGGTGTTTGCCCCTGAACTATCCTACAGATTCGTCGTCAGCATTGAAGGCCTCTTGCACACTATCCATTTTGCAGTCCCGCATATACCCTGATCTGCACGTCCACTTGTTATATTGATGTCCTATCCTCAGGATAAGTCATGAATATCAGATTGGTGGGGGCCCGATTGCTCTAACCCGCCGATCAGTCGCCATTGCAGCGGCAGGCAGGTGTAATTGCAGCTCCGCCGCCCTATTCACTTCATTGGGACGGCTCTGTTGCCTTCTCTTCATACAGCTGATCGGCGATTGGGCCCTGCCGATCTGATATTGATGATCTATCCCGGGATAGGTGATCAATATAACTAGTGTAAAGGAAAGAGCTCTTTGGATCCTATATCCAAAGTCGCTTTTGTCGAAACCTCGTGTGAATGCTGTACGGGGATCCGCCTCTGTACAGCATTAAAATGTACGGGCCCCGGCGAGGTCAAATACGTGATCTCCGAAGTCTCGCAAGAATAACTTCAGACTTCGATTTTTCGTCACGCTTGACTTCGGATGGCTTTAGATGGCAAAAGCTTATTTGGCTGCCAGCTGTCCCCTCTGCCCCTCCCCCACCATAAATATGCATTTTCACTGGGGAGAGGGGCGGACAGCGGGTGGCATACTTCCTCTTAGGACACAGAATTCAAAAGACAGACCCTTCTTTCCACATTTGGGGCCAGTTATCAAGACTGGCATTTGTAAGGCTACTTTCACATCTGCACTTTATCTTTCTGTATTGAGATCCGTCATGGGATCTAAAAACCGGAAGAAAACGCTCCGTTTTGCCCCCATTTATTGTCAGTTGGGACAAAACGGAACGGAGTGCGCCAGAATGCATTCTGTTTGGTTGCGTTCCCATGCTGTTCAGAAAAATGCTGCAAGACGGATGTGGCATAAAACAATGTAAGGCCTCATGCACACGACCGTATGTATTTTGCAGATCCGCAAAAAAAACGGATGACATCCGTGTGCATTCCGTATTTTGCAGAACGGAACAGCCGGCCCCTTATAGAACAGTCCTATCCTTGTCCGTAATGCAGACAATAATAGGACATGTTTTTTGCAGAACAGAAATACGGAAATGGAATGCACACAGAGTAACTTAATTATTATATTTTTTTTTTTTCTGACTTATTGAAATGAATGGTTCTGTATATGGTCAGCAAAAAAAACGGAACGTGCATGGAAAGAAAATACGTTTGTGTTCATGAGGCCTCAGTCAATGGTGCCGGATCCGTTTTCTTGGACACAATGGTTTTAGTGCTAGATCCCTCTTGGCTATGTTGGAGATAATACAACCGGATCCGTTCTGAACGTATGCAGACGCCGTATTATCGTGACGGAAGCGGTTTTGCTGATCCATGACGCAGATGTGAAGGTAGCCTGAGTCAGTCTAGATATCCTCTGTGCTGTTGGAGGTTGCCCTAAGGCCTCTTTCACACTTGCGTTGTTGGGATCCGGCATGCACTTCCGTTGCCGGAGGTGCCTGCCGGATCCGTAACAACGCAAGTGTACTGAAAGCATTTGAAGACGGAACCGTCTTCCAAATGCTTTCAGTGTTACTATGGCACCCAGGACGCTATTAAAGTCCTGGTTGCCATAGTAGTAGTGGGGAGCGGGGGAGCGGTATACTTACAGTCCGTGCGGCTCCCCGGGCGCTCCAGAATGACGTCAGAGCGCCCCATGCGCATGGATGACGTGATCACATGGATCACGTCATCCATGCGCTTGGGGCGCCCTGACGTCACTCTGGAGCGCCCGGGGAGCCGCACGGACGGTAAGTATGCTGCTCCCCTGCTCCCCGCTACACTTACCATGGCTGTCAGGACTTTAGCGTCCCGGCAGCCATGGTAACTATTCAGAAAAAGCTAAATGTCGGATGCGGCAATGCGCCGAAACGACGTTTAGCTTAAGGCCGGATCCGGATCAATGCCTTTCAATGGGCATTGATCCCGGATCCGGCCTTGCGGCAAGTCTTCAGGATTTTTGGCCGGAGCAAAAAGCGCAGCATGCTGCGGTATTTTCTCCGGCCAAAAAACGTTCCGTACCGGAACTGAAGACATCCTGATGCATCCTGAACGGATTACTCTCCATTCAGAATGCATTAGGATAATCCTGATCAGTATTCTTCCGGCATAGAGTCCCGACGACGGAACTCTATGCCGGAAGACAATAACGCAAGTGTGAAAGAGCCCTAAGTGTATGATGAGGAACACCCTAAGGCCTTGTGTACATCACTCAGTCTGCAAAACATGTGCATGCGTTCTGCATTTACCCACAAATAGGAAATGTTCTCGCTTTGTTGCGGACATACGAATGTAGACGGCACGCGGTGTGCTGTGCGCATCTTTTGTGGCCCCTTAGAAATGATTGGGTCTGCATCCAATCCGCAAATATTATGGAGCAGATGTGGACAAAAATAGTCGTGTGCTTGAGACCTAAGGCAGTCTGTGCATCTCGTTTGAAAATCTACTCCAGTTAAAGGGGTTGTCTCATGAAAAATATTCTAGTTTTCAAACCAGCACCTGGAGCTGAGTACTTTTGTATTTGTATGCAATTAAAAATTTAGCATAGCCACTGAGTTATTCAATAAAATGTATCTGTACAGCGCCACCTGCTGTTTGTTCTTTTTCTTATTTCTTTGACCTCCTCACTGATAAGGCTGCACATGCTCAGTTTCATCCTTCGACTGCCTCCTGAGCTGTGATAGGAGGAGAGCTCCAGCAGAATGGACACACCCCCTTAGCTGCAGCAGAAAAGACTCTCCCCTTGAGCTGTCAGCTTGGTATAAATCTAGCAGAGCAATGAATGGGGAGATCTCTGGACCCATGTGAGGTACAGGGCTGGTTCTAGCTTTGTTAGAAAGGTATTGTCATGTGCTATATGATGGCAGATTTCCATTTTTTACATTAGTCATAGGACAACCCCTTTAATTGCTGGCGTAGATTTCAGTCATTAATTATTCCAGAAAACTTGGGTAAATGATAAGACGGGGCCGACACCCTGCCCCCTTTTTGAAGTGGTGAGGGTGGTGTGGAAATGGCACTTGCACCTAAATGTAGGTGTATTGGCGTTAAAAATAAATGAATAAAAGTTGCAAACCCAGGGTTTGCGACTTTTTCCCATAACTTTCTGGAGTAGGGGATCATAGTAAATGACCCCCATTGTCTCCAAGACTCTTCCATTGCGGCATGGGACCTTTTTCCATTTTAATTCAGGATTATATAAAGTTGGACGTGTCGCAGGGTCCCAGAGACATTATGGGCGCTGTAGTACGTAGCTGTCGCAGTCACCTGCCGCGGTATTGGCGTCCACGTGATGAGTTGAGAAGCTTTCCTCTGTAGGCTATAGTGGCCGCACTGTGTAAAACTACAACTCCCACAATGCCCTGCTGTAGGCTGTTCGGGCATGCTGGGAGTTGTAGTTCTGCACAGCTGGAGGGCCGCAGGTTGAGCATGCCTGGACTAGAGCATTGTAGCTTTATCTAGGCGGGAGCTGCCGCTGATCAGCCTCCTCCATGTGCCAGACTTCAGCGGGAAAGGGTCCTTATGTGTTAGAGGAAAGTCGACCGAACCTGGCGATCCTTTGTTTGCGATTTCCCGGATCCCCCAGCATTCCCGATCCCTCCGGAGGTAAGCGGCTTACCCTCTTCTAAATGTGAATGCGTGTATGCTCGGCTTAGCAGACGTGTGTATAGGGGAGATGGGAAGAACCGCTGTCAGGTGAGCGAGTGTCCGGCTGACTGCTGCTGAGGCTTTATGAATACCTTCTGTCAGCAGGATCAGCCCTATTAAACCAGACATAATGCCAGGTAGGGTTGATCCTGTTGAGTAAAATGACACCGTTCTTATGTCTCTCTGAGTACTAATTTTTATTTTTATGCATATGAGTTTTAGTGCACTGAGGGGCGGACCGAGCACCCCGGAGTACCAGATCTTCAACGCCCTGCACTGTTTCCATTGACTGACAGGACCAGGCGAAAGGCAATCAGGATGGGCGCATGCACATCTCCATCAGCTGCCTGTGAGCAGTGGTGCGAGATTACAGGCCCAGGCGACATGCTTTGCCCTGACTATCAGGAGGAACGGGGAAGGAGCAGGGTGTTGAAAATTGGTGCTCCGGTAAGATTATTAGCATAAAAAAAAAAAACGATTATTGCGCAGTAACGACACATCAGGGAAATGTAAGAAAAGTGTAATTTTAGTCAGCAGAATCAACCCTACCTGGCATTATGAATGCTCTACTAGGATTGATTCTGCTGATAGATGCTCTTTACGATACAACTGTGTGGTGTGTCCTTTGTGCTGTTTAGGGCGGATGTGATCAGAGGTGCAGCACGTTAGTAACAAGTGATGCGGAAAAATCTGGCCAAATCATACGGCCGTTACCTGTGCGTGAGACTGTGCTTGTCCCACATTTATCGTAGTGGCATCCATCCCCATCTGGTAACAGGGTGGGAAAAAAAGTATCCGTTGTAATATACGAAGTTCTGGAGCATCTACACTTATAACTCTACATTGTGTTCTTCTGTTATTCCTCCTAGAAATAGAAGAATAAATTGACAGCTCTTGTCAAAGGGTTGTGTCTCTGTCCAGTCTGATACTGTCAGCACTGTTTGGCCATGCCCCTGCCAGAAACGCCCAGTCGCCAGTTTATTTGTGAATGTTTAGAAGGAATAATAGAGGGACAGCACAGTACAGAGTTAAAAGAAAAGATGCCCCAGAATTATTTTATGTGGAATACAAGAATGGTACTGAGTTGGGGTACTGCTATCATCTTCCAAATGGGTAATAGAATTTGAAGCATGTGGCTGCCGAGCTTACTTTAATTTACCCTTTAAGTACCAAGCCTATTTTGCTGGCATAGGCCGAAGCTTTGACAGAGGTGTTCTGCTGATAGGCATAGCCTTTTGTGCTGTGTATTCTCATTCTGTCCGAGGGCTTTATTGCATTGTAGATAACGTGGAATATGCTTTTATGGGCTACTGTATGGCGTTGCTTCAGAGGCAGCATTGTGGGAGCCATACAGAGGGTTGTGCAGTGGTGTAAAGGGGTATTCTGCTTCTTCAAAGTGATCTCCTATCCACACGGTAAAGGATAATTATTAGATCTGTCGGGGTCCTACTGCTGGAATCGCCACTGATCATAAGAACCGGTACCACGTAACCCTCGGAGCCCCCCATGGGAACTACTGCCTCATTCATCTCTATGTGAGTTCTGGAAATAGCTGAGTGCTGTACTCCTCTGCAGGGTGGATTTGATTTAAATCACAATTTAAATCACTAGTCAGTAAGGCTTGATTTAAATCCATAGTTTTCTACATAAAGACTAATTCTTGCTGGTATAACTTATAATATGCAAGTAGATGAAGATTTCTAGAATAACAACTTTTCATATTAGTTTGATTTAGGTTGATTCTGTATCCATAGGTTTGTAGAAGTTAGGACTGCCTTCCGGTGACGAGCCTGTGAGATCCAGCCCCCTGGATCTCACAGGCCGGAAGTTGTATGAGTAATACACACAGTATTACTCATACAGCCAATGCATTCCAATACAGAAGTATTGGAATGCATTGTAAAGGATTAGACCCCCAAAAGTTCAAGTCCCAAAGTGGGACAAAAAAAAAAGTTGGAAAAATAGTTTCCCCCCCAAAAAATAAAGTTTCAAGTAAAAATAAACCAACGTAATTTTCCCCAAATAAAGTAAAAAAAAATTGGTAAAAAATAGGGGGGGGTATACATATTAGGCTACTTTCACACTAGCGTTCGGGTGTCCGTTCGTGAGCTCCGTTTGAAGGGGCTCACGAGCGGCCCCGAACGCATCCGTCTGGCCCTAATGCATTCTCAGTGCAGGCGGATCCACTGAGAATGCATCCGCCTGCCAGCGCTCAGCCTCCGCTCCGCTGGGGTGTCCGCCTGGCCGTGCGGAGGCGAGCGGATCCGTCCAGACTTATAATGGAAGTCAATGGGGACGGATCCGCTTGAAGATGACACTATATGGCTCAATCTTCAAGCAGATCCGTTCCCCATTGACTTTCAATGTAAAGTCTGAACGGATCCGCTCAGGCTACTTTCAGACTTAGAAAATTTCTAAGTTATAATGCAGACGGATCCGTTCTGAGCGGATGCAAACGTCTGCATTATCGGAGCGGATCCGTCTGATGAAACATCAGACGGATCCGCTCCGAACGCTAGTGTGAAAGTAGCCTTAGGTATCGCCGCGTCCGTATCGACCGGCTATATAAACATATCACATGACCTAACCCCTCAGATGAACACCGTAAAAAATAAAAAATTAAAACTGCTAAATAAACTATATTTTGTCACCTTGCATCACAAAAAGTGTAATAGCAAGCGATCAAAAAGTCATATGCAGCCCAAAATAGTGCCAATCAAACCGTCCTCTCATCCCGCAAAAAATGAGACCCTACCTAATATAGGCCTCTTTCACACTTGCGTTGTCCGGATCCGGCGTGTACTCCACTTGCCGGAATTACACTCCGGATCCGGAAAAACGCAAGTGTACTGAAAGCATTTGAAGACGGAACAGTCTTCCAAATGCTTTCAGTGTTACTATGGCACCCAGGACGCTATTAAAGTCCTGGTTGCCATAGTAGTAGTGGGGAGCGGGGGAGCGGTATACTTACAGTCCGTGCGGCTCCCGGGGTGCTCCAGAATGACGTCAGAGCGCCCCATGCGCATGGATGACGTGATCCATGTGATCACATGATCCATGCGCTTGGGGCGCCCTGACGTCACTCTGGAGCGCCCGGGGAGCCGCACGGACGGTAAGTACACTGCTCCCCGCTCCCCACTACACTTTACCATGGCTGCCAGGACTTTAGCGTCCCGGCAGCCATGGTAACCACTCTGAAAAAGCTAAATGTCGGATGCGGCAATGCGCCGAAACGACGTTTAGCTTAAGGCCGGATCCGGATCAATGCCTTTCAATGGGCATTAATTCCGGATCCGGCCTTGCGGCAAGTGTTCCGGATTTTTGGCCGGAGCAAAAAGCGCAGCATGCTGCGGTATTTTCTCCGGCCAAAAAACGTTCCGTTCCGGAACTGAAGACATCCTGATGCATCCTGAACGGATTTCACTCCATTCAGAATGCATTAGGATAATCCTGATCAGGATTCTTCCGGCATAGAGCCCCGACGACGGAACTCTATGCCGGAAGACAACAACGCAGGTGTGAAAGAGCCCATAATCGCCCAAAAACTGAAAAAACTATGGCTCTCAGATTATGGAAACACTAAAACATGATATTTTTTTTTGTTTCAAAAATATTATTGTGTAAAACTTTCATAAATACTAAAAAGTATACATATTAGGTATTGCCGCATCCGTGACAACCTGGTCTATAAAAATATCACATGATCTAACCTGTCAGATGAATGTTGTAAATAACAAAAAATAAAAACGGTCCCAAAACAGCTATTTCTTGTTATCTTACCTCACACAAAGCGTGATATAGAGCAACCAAAAATCATATGTACCCTAAACTAGTACCAACAATACTGCCACCCTATCCCGTAGTTTCTAAAATGGGGCCACTTTTTTTGGAGTTTCTACTCTAGGGGTGCATCAGGGGGGCTTCAAATGGGACATGGTGTCAAAAAAACCAGTCCAGCAAAATCTGCCTTCCAAAAACCATATGGCTTTCCTTCCCTTCTGCGCCCTGCCGTGTGCCCGTACAGTAGTTTACGACCACATATGAGGTCAGGGGCGTAACTAAAAGTGACGGGGCCCAACAGCAAATATTTGTAAGGGCCCCTCCAGCGCGCTTCGCACCTCCCTCCTCTTGTGTAAACCCCACTCCTTTGGCACAGTGTAGCGGTATACTGTATATTGTGTGGCACAGTGGATGCTATATGTGTATAACATAAACAGATTTCATATGAAAACTTAGTTACTTGACCCTTGGGGATCTCGGACACCACTTCAACACTTGGCCGGGGGCTCGGCGGAGCTGATGTTGTGCCCTATCCTAATCAGAAAGATTTCATAATAAGGATTTGGAGAAGGGGCAGAGGGATAGCAGAGCAGAGGGAGGCTGGTGCTGCTACTAGGGGGTCATACCATGGGGGAGTAATAAAGCCCACTATAATGCCCCCCCCCCCCCCAGTAGTAATAATTCTCCTTATAATGTGACAGTGCAAAAATACCCCCTTGTAATGCCCCCAGTTGAGCTAATGTCCCCATAGTGCCCCCATAATGTCCCAGTATAAAATACCACTATATAGTGCCCCCAGTAAATTCCCCCATAGTGCTCCTCTCCCCTTTTCCTGCTAGTGCCCCCCATAATGTACCAGTATAAAATGCCCCAGTAGATGCCCCTCAGTGTCCCCCATAATGCCCCCCAATAATGTGCAAGTAAGTTTCCCCATAGATGCCCCCCCATCATGTGCCAGTATCAAGTGCCTCTCTCCTCCCCCCCACATGTCCCAGTATCATAGTGCCACCCCCCCCCCCAATGTGCCAGTATCAAGTGCCTCTCTCCTGCCCACCCCCCATGTGCCAGTATCATAGTGCCAAACCCCCCCATGTGCCAGTATCATAGTGCCAAACCCCCCCATGTGCCAGTATCATAGTGCCAAACCCACCCATGTGCCAGTATCAAGTGCCAACCCCCCCCCCCCCCCCACATGCCAGTATCAAGTGCCTCTCTCCCTCCCCCCCCCCCCCCATGTGCCAGTATCAGGTGCCAACCCCTCCCCCCCCCCCTATGTGCCAGTATCAGGTGCCTCTCCCCCCCCATGTGCCAGTATCAGGTGCCAACCCCTCCCCCCCCCCCATGTGCCCAGTATCAGGTGCCTTCCCCCCCCCATGTGCCAGTATCAGGTGCCTCTCATGTGCCAGTATCAAGTGCCCCCCGCTCCCCCCATGGCAGTAACAGTCGGGTATTAAAAAAATAATAATAAAGACTTCTACTTGTAAGTAGAAGTCTTTATTATTATTTTTTAATATTGAATGCGATATAAATTTGTGCCACGATATGGATTTTGCGCATATCGCCGGTCCGCGATATGATTTCTCTACTTTTTGGGAGTTATTACTATCTATTAATTACTTTACATTACCCGTATGTCTACTTCATGTTTGGATCATTTTGTGAATGCCATTTTATTTTTTTGGGGACATTAGAAGGTTTAGAAGCAAATCTTGAAATTTTTCAGAAAATTTCCAAAACCCACTTTTTAAGGACCAGTTCAGGTCTGAAGTCACTTTGTGAGGCTTACATAATAGAAACCACCCAAAATGACCCCATTTTAGAAACTACACCCCTCGAGGTATTCAAAACTGGTTTTACAAACTTTCTTAACCCTTTAGATGTTCCCCAAGAATTAATGGAAAATGGAGATGAAATGTAAGAATTTCACTTTTTTGGCAGATTTTCAGTTTTAATTTAAAAAAAAAAATTCCACTAAGCAAGGGTTAACAGCCAAACAAAACTTAATATTTATTGCCCTGATTCTGTAGTTTACAGAAACACCCCATATGTGGTCGTAAACTGCTGTATCGGCACATGGCAGGGCAAAGAAGGAAAGGAACGCCATATGGGTTTTGGAAAGCAGATTTCACTGGTATAATTTTAAGCTGCCATGTCACATTTGAAGACCCCTTGATGCACCCCTAGAGTAGAAACTCCAAAAAAATGACCCCATTTTGGAAACTACGGGATAAGATGTCAGTTTTGTTGGTACTATTTTAGGGTACATGTGATTTTTGGTTGCTCTATACTACACTTTTTGTAAGGCAAGGTGTTATGGCACCGTTTTTTATTTTGTTATTTACAAGGTTCATCTGACAGGTTAAATCATGTGGTATTTTTATAGAGCAGGTTGTTATGGACGCGACAATACCAAATATGAATACTTTTTTGGGTTGTTTGTTTCAGTTTTACATAATAAAGCATTTTAGAAAAAAAATATTTTTTTAGTGTCCATATTCTGAAAGCCATAGTTTTGTTTTTTTGTTTTTTTCTTAAGTAGGGTCTAATTTTTTTCGGTATGAGATGACGGTTTGGTACTATTTTAGGGTGCATATGACTTTTTGATCACTTGGTATTACACTTTTTGTAATGTATGTAAGGTGACAAAAAATGGCTTTTTTTTACGGTGTTCATCTGAGGGGTTAGGTCATGTGATATTTTTATATAGCAGGTTCTTACAGACGTGGCGTTACCTAATATGTATACTTTTTTATTTTTAGTTTTACACAATAAGAGCATTTTTAAATAAAAAAATATTTTTTTAGTGTCTCCATATTTTGAGAGCCCTAGTGTGTTGTGTTTTTTTTTTTTTTTTTTTTTTTTTTTCTGCGATTTATGTCTTAGGGTCTCATTTTTTGCGGGAGGAGATGATTGATTGATACGATTTTGTGGTGTGTATGAATTTTTGATCGCTTGCTATTACACTTTTTGTGATGTAAGGTCACAAAAAATGGCTTTTTACACCGTTATTTTTTTTACGGTGTTCACCTGAGGGGTTAATTCATGTGATATTTTTATAGAGCAGGTCGTTACAGATGTGGCAATACCTAATATGTATGATTTTATTTTTTTATTCATTTAAGTTTTACACTGTCATTTTGGAAACAAAAAAAAATAAATCATGTTTCAGTGTCTTCATATTCTGAGAGCCCTAGTTATTTTTATTTTTTGGGCGATTTTCTTAAGTAGGGTCTCATTTTGGGGTGCGTATGACTTTTTGATTGCTTGGTATTACACTTTTTGTAATGTAAGGTGACAAAAAAGGCTTTTTTTTTTACACTGTTTTTATTTTTTTACGGTGTTCACCTGAGGGGTTAGGTCATGTCTACTTTTCTTTTCCTATTTTTAAAAAATATATATTTTTTTTACAAACGGAAAATGCAAATGTGATCGCACACTACATCCAGCATATATTTTTTTTAACCTTTTTTTGGGGGAAAAGGACTCTTTTTAAATTTTTTTTTATTTTTTTTTACTTGAAACATTACATTTTTTTTACTATTTATATTTGTCCCACTGTGCGACTTCACCTTTTCAGGGTTTGATCCCTGTTTCAATTCAGTCCAATACATTCTGTATTGTACTGAATTGAACTGTCGGCGTCTTACACAGTAAGACGCTGACAGTTGCCTGGGGACCCAGCCCTCAGGCTGGATCTCCTGGGCTTCCGTAGCTGGCAGGCCCCAATGCCTGTGTATGGCAACCATCGGGTCCCCGCCACGCAGTGCGGTACCCGATGGCTAAGGAGAGGGAGCGCAAACCACCCATATGCCGCGGTCAGCGCTGACCGCGGCATATGAGGGGATAATCCACTGGCATCTGCGTTATCACCGATGCTGGTGGATGCAGCATGGATCCGGCTATCAGTAACAGCTGGATCCGTGCTCCTGATCGCAGCAGCACACATGGAGGGATGGAAGGACCGCAAGACGAGAATGCTCGTCCTAGGTCGCAAACTACTGGCCATGGGTCGTTAAGGAGTTAAATTTTTTGAAAATGTTAACATTTAAGAAAACTGTTCCCTTAAAAAGTTGTTTTATTTGGTAAAAATGGTTAAAAAAAACAAACCTCACATGCATATGGTATCATCAAAATAGTCACAATCCACACAAAAATCGGAATTGCCTTTTTTCCCCCCTCTCCTTTTAGGGCTCATTTACACTCCGTGTGCTGTCCGCATCCGTTGCTCCATTCCGTGGCTTCAAAAATTGAGTCATGTCCTATTCTTGTCCGTTTTGCGGACAAAAATAGGCATTTCTATAAAGGGCTGTCCATTTCGCAAATTGTGGAAGGCACACGGGCGGTATCCGTGTTATGCGGATCCGCCAATTGCGGACCGCAAAATATGGCACGTTCGTGTGAACCATCCCTTAGGCTACTTTCACACCAGCGTTTTTGCTGGATCCGGCAGTGTTCAGCAAAAACACTTCCGTTACTGATAATACAACCGTCTGCATCCGTTATAAACGGATCCGGTTGTATTATCTGTAACGTACCTAAGACTGATCCGTCATGAACTCCATTGAAAGTCAATGGGGGATGGATCAGTTTTCTATTGTGTTTGGAGCATTCCGTCCTGTTCAGTTACGTTTTGTCATTGACAATGAATGGGGACAAAACGGAAGTGTTTTTCCCCCTCACCCATGACGGCACCCATGTGACTAGGACGTCCTGTTGTGACCTCGGGAGGCTGGGGTGGTCCGGGTCTACTATACCGTAAAGGGGTAGGCGGCGTCGGTCTCCTTGGGGAGCTGCTGCCTGAGCCTGCTCTTTTTCCTGCCTCCTTCCAAGCCTCTATGGGGAGCCGCTGTGGCCGTGTTCAGGCGGTTCCCAGTCCATTGCAGCGGTATGCCTGGCGTCCCGCTTCCAAGATGGTGGTGCGTGCTTCCCTGCGTTCTGCGCATGCGTGTCGGGACGACCCCTTCCGGCTCATTGATGTTATCTCCGGGCCGGAAGGGGTGTGGGCATCCTCCCTCATTGGATTAGGCATTTTTGGGCCTAGGGGTTAAAAGGAGCCGAGGCACGCTTTACAAATCGGCAGCAGGAGAAGGCAGCCAGCCTTGTGGCACACAGTGCTGTGCTAGATCTGGGTTTCCACCAGCATGTCGGAACCAGGTGATGCAGGATGCGCTGGAGCCCTCGAGGCCCATAAGCCTGGTATTGGTCCTGAGGAGCGGGGAAGCTTAACTCTACTATGGGTGAGATTTATCCTCTCCTAATTTTGGGTGTTATTTTTGCTTTATTGTTGTAGGTAGCAAAAACACCAAAGAAATGATCCGGAAGGACTAAACATAAAGAATGTGGAGGATGTAGCGTAGCTTTAGCAGCCTCTTATATTAAACCACTATGTCAAGCTTGTATAGATAAGCTGGTTATGGAAGAGTCTCACAGCTTATCTAAAAATATTAGGGCCTTGGTACGGTCAGAAGTTAAATCTTCTATTAAAGCACTCGGTTGAAAACACCCAAGGTCTCCTGAAAGATCCACCTATAATAAGGACTCTGATTCTGATTTTTCTGGGGAGGACGAGGAAAGAGAATCCGGCCAGGCCTTATCAGATGAGGATTCAGCGGGGAGGGCTCTTTTTCCACCGGAAGGTACCGAGCCTTTACTTAAAGCCGTTAAAGCCACCATGCAATTAGAGGATGTAAAACAGCCTAAATCTATTGCTGACCAGATTTTTGAAGGGCTCGGCCCTAAAAGCTGTAGAGTTTTCCCCGTTCATAAAGATATGAAAGCCCTTATCAGAAAAGAATGGAAAAATCCAGATAGAAAATGTTTCATTCCTAATTCTCTAAAAAGAAAATATCCTTTTGAGGATTCGGTAGCGGGCGTCTGGGACAGAGCCCCCACTGTAGATTCCCAGCTAGCTAAAATAGCTAAAAAATACCTTTCGATGATTTAGGCTGCTTAGAAGATTCTCTAGATAAAAAGGCAGCCGTTTATCTTAGACGTGCTTGGGAGTCTGATTCAACAAGTCTTAGACCGGCCATTGCCGCCTCTTGGGTTTCCAGGTCCTTAAGGCTTTGGTTAGATCAACTGGAGGTTCATATTAACCGCCTCACGTCCGCCCATAGGATATAAACGTCCTATGGGTGGACGTCTATTTCTGACAGCACGTTTTAAAACGTCCTGTCAGAAATAGCAGCTGCACGCTAATCGTGCAGCTGCTGATCGGGTTGCCCGCTGTCAGTGACAGCAGGGCAACCCTAAGACAAGGCAGGGACAGTGCCCAGGTGTCCCTGCCTTCACGATCGCTGCAGACACAGCGCTCACCGAGCGCTGTGTCTGCAGAGCAGGAAGCGCTGTGCGCTTCCTGTTCCGGCCCGGCGGTCATGTGACCGCCGTGACCGGAGAGTGCAGGGGCTGTGTGAGGTCTCTCAGAGACCTCGATCAGCCCTGCTGTGAGGCTGTACAGCGCTGGATTGCTGCTGTACAGCCTCTATAGGGGTGCATTTGTCCTGTAACTGGGGCTACTATGTCAGCCCCAGTTACAGGAGAAATCAACTGTGAAAAAAAAAAGAAAAAGTGAAGTAAATGTCCCCCAGAGGTCTTGTATGACCTTATGGGGGACGAAAAGTGTAAAAAAAAATAAAAAAAATAAAGGGTTGAAAAAATAAAATAAAATAAAGTTTCACATGTAAAAAAAAAAAAAGTTCCCAAGTTAGGAATAAAAAAAAAAAATTAAAATAGAAAAAATAAAGTAAAATAGACATATTTAGTATTGCCGCGTCCGTAAAAACCAGCTCTATAAAAATATCACATGACCTAACCCCTCGGATGAACACCGTAAAAAATAAATAAAAAAAACTGTGTCAAAACAAGCAATTTTTGTCACCTTGCATCACAAAAGGTGCAACACCAAGTGATCAAAAACGCGTATGTCCCACAAAATGGTACCAATAAAACCGTCACCTCATCCCGCAAAAAATGAGCCCCTACATAAGAAAATCTCTCAAAAAATAAAAAAACTATAGCTCTTAGAACATGGAGACACTAAAACATAATTTTTTTGGTTTCAAAAATGCTATTATTGTGTTAAAGTGAAACAAATAAAAAAAAGTATACATATTAGGTATTGCCGCGTCCGTAAAAACCAGCTCTATAAAAATATCACATGACCTAACCCCTCGGGTGAACACCGTAAAAAAAAAAAAAAAAAAACTGTGTCAAAACAAGCAATTTTTGTCACCTTGCATCACAAAAGGTGCAACACCAAGTGATCAAAAACGCGTATGTCCCACAAAATGGTACCAATAAAACCGTCACCTCATCCCGCAAAAAATGAGCCCCTACATAAGAAAATCTCTCAAAAAATAAAAAAACTATAGCTCTCAGAACATGGACACATTAAAACATAATTTTTTGGTTTCAAAAATGCTATTATTGTGTAAAACTTTAATAAATGAGAAAAAGTATACATATTAGGTATCGCTACGTCCGTAACAATCTGCTCTATAAAAATGTCACTTGACTGAACCCCTAAGGTGAACGCTGTAAAAATAAATAAATAGAAACTGTGCTAAAACAACCAATTTTTTGGTCACCTTGCCCCATAAAGTGTTATATTGAATGATCAAAAAATCATATGTACCCAAAAATAGTACTAATAAAACTGGCACCTTATCCCCTAGTTTCCAAAATGGGGTCACTTCTTGGGAGTTTCTACTGTAAGGGTGCATCAGGGGGCTTCAAATGGGACATGGCATCTAAAAACCATGTGGAGTTCCTTTCCTTCTGCGCCCTGCCGTGTGCCCATACAGCAGTTTACGACCACATGTGGGGTGTTTCTGTAAACCGCAGAATCTGGGTAATAAATATTGAGTTTTGTTTGGCTGTTAACCATCGATGTGTTAGAGAAAAAAATTGATTAAAATGGAAAATCTGCCAAAAAAGTGAAATTTAAAAATTTGATCTCCATTTTCCTTTAATTCTTGTGGAACGCCTAAAGGGTTAACAAAGTTTGTAAAATCGGTTTTGAATACCTTGAGGGGTGTAGTTTCTACAATGGGGTCATTTATGGGGGTATCCACTATGTAGGCCCCACAAAGTGACTTCAGACCTGAACTGGTCCTTATAAAGTGGGTTTTGGCAATTTTCTTAAAAATTTGAAGAATTGCTTCTAAACTTCTAAGCCTTCTAACGTCCTAAAAAAATAAAATGACATTTCCAAAATGATGCCAACATAAAGTAGACATATGGGGAATGTTAAATAATAAATATTTTATGAGGTATCACTTTCTGTTTTAAAAGCAGAGAAATTGAAATTTAGAAAATTGCGATTTTTTTTTTACATTTTTGGGTAAATTTGGGATTTTTTCATAAATAAAGGTGAAATATTTTGACTCAAATTTATGACTATCATGAAGTACAATGTGTCACGAGAAAACAATCTCTGAATGACTTGGATAAATAAAGGCGTTCCAAAGTTATTACCACATAAAGTGAGATATGTCCGTTTTGCAAAATTTGGCCTGGTCAGGAAGGGGGCAAAGGGCCCAGATGGGAAGTGGTTAAGGAGGAAGTAATTCTTCTCTAGGTACGATCTTCCCTCCCTACTTTTGCTAAAGCCGCAGATTTCCTGGCGGACGCTTCTACTGATGCGATCCGTTTTTCTGCCAGAGCAGCTGCCATGTCTAACGCTGCTAGACGGGCTATCTGGCTTAAATCGTGGAAGGGGGACCAGGGTTCCAAGTCTAGACTCTGCTCTCTTCCGTGTGAGGGTTCTAGGCTGTTTGGTTCCTCGCTTGATGACATCCTAGAGTGGGCCTCAGATAAGAAGAGGGGTTTCCCGATTCCTGCAGTGGCCGCAGAAGGTATTATAAGGGGTATAACTTACCAGATTGGTTCTCTTCTTTGCCAATTTGTGGGTTGGTTTCTGTTTTTAACCTTCTTTTTCTTGGTGGTTGGCACGCCTCCGGAGCTCTATTTATTAGAATCACTGAGGTGTGGTGGGGGTGTGAACCATTTTATCTATCCTGGATGGGAGATCCTAGTCGCATGGGTGCCGTCATGGGTTTCAAGAAAAACAATAATCGGTAAGAGTAATTACTGTTTTTCCAGTATTGAGACCCTATGACAGATCTCAATACTGGAAAACATTAACGCTAGTGTGAAAGTAGCCTTAAAAAAAAAAAAAAAATCCTAAGGATAGGTAATCAACAAAAATAAAGCAGACAACTCCTTTAATTACTTATTTAGTCTCACTGCGGGGACTATTACTGATATACGGCTTCAGTATAGCCTATCAGTGTAAGGCATCATGCACACAACTGGTCGTATTTCGTTCTGTGAACAACAAATCCGCAGAATACCTACTATGTTCTTTTTATTTTTTTTCTCCCATCAATAGGAAGGGCTGTTGTCGTCCGCATAACAGACCAGAATGGGACATGTTCTGTAGTTTTCGGGAACGAATAACGGATCCACAAAAAGCACTGACGTGTGCATGAACGCACGTTAGGCCTAAAATGGAAAGCCTGTCTACATGCACAGCTTATTAGATATAGAACTATTTCATCCCTGGGGGCCTTTGGTAGGGCCCAGGATTGCAGATTGAAGGGGTGAAGGGGACAGTGGGAACCCCTCTCCCCCTGTCTAATCACCTAGATGCTGCAGTTACTATCAGCTGTGGCATTTAGGAGTTGAAATGGCCAGGATTGAAGTTATCTCAAATCCCAGGCTTTACAGCAGATGCCTAAATGTCAGATTCTGTGCCGCGGCGATCACAGTGACATAACTATGTCATGGAGGCTCCATAGAAGCCAATCTGTGATGTACATTACATGATAGTGGAAAAGAGCCTTAATGACTGACTAATTTTTTGTTTTGTGCCTCTGAATTTTTTCACTGATGTGACGGTTTAAGACCCTCTTTTGGGAGACAATTATTTATTTATTTATTTTTCTGTGCCCTTTTGTGGATGCCATATTTTTTTCCCACTTGAATATACATAAAATGTGATTTATATAGGTTTTCTTTATTATTTTTTTTAATTTTAGTGTTGATGTTTCACACTAGCCTTGTTCAATGAATTCCTTTATTATGGTTGTGTGGATACCTACTAAGTGTAGAGTTTAATTTTATTTGAAGAGAACCTGACGTCATGAAAATGCGTAATCTGCAGGCAGCATATGATACAGCAGGAGATGCTGAACTGATTGATATATAGTTTTATGGGAAAAGATTCAGTAAAACTTGTAATTTATACATTTATATTTCTGCTCATTCTGAACTTTGAAGTCCAGGAGGTGGTCCTATCAGTGATTGACAGCTATCTCTGTGTACACAGTCATAGAGGGAAGGCTGTCAATCACTGATAGGACCGCCTCTTCGACTTCAAAGTTCAGAATGAGCAGAAATATAAATGGGTAAATTATAAGTTTTACTGATCTTTTAACATAAAACTATCCAACAATCTGCTCAGCTCCTCCTGCTCTATAATATGCTGCATGTAGCTTATAAACCATGTTCAACGTGACAGGTTCCCTTTAATGTTTGTGCAAAAAAATTATTTTATACATCACTTTTTTCTGTTAAATTGATAATTAAATTTTTCCTTATTTGTATCTTTTGTGAACTCTCTGCGGCGCATCAGTGTGTTTTTTTTTATTTTTAAAGATATTCCAAATTAGGGTCTATTCACACGTCCATAAATGGGTCCGCATCCGTTCCACAATATCGGGATTGGGTGCGGACCCATTCATTCTCTAAGTGTGCTCTCCACATCTCTTCCGGCCCCAATGTGCTATCCGCATTTCCAGAGCGCGGCCCCGAATTGCGGACAAGAATAGGCAGTTCTAGGGGGGGTGCCGGCCGGGTGTATTGCGGATCCGCAATACACTACGGACGTGTGAATGGACGCTTACAGTGGAAAACAGCCCCCCTTTTGTCACACTATTGACTGGCAATGCTGATCTGCTAATATCCAGTATCTTTGCCATGCTGGGGGAGGGGGCAACTGCCAATCATGTGATCAGTGGGTTAAGAGTCGGCAGCATTGACACCTCCTCTGTTGACTCCATATTGCTTATTAAAGGAGTTCTCCGGGCTTTTAATAGGTCATCAACATCAGGTCGGCGGGGATTATTAAACGTTAAAAAGAATATTCTGATCGGAGTAATCGGACCCAGTGGTCTCCCTGTTAACCCTGCATCTTTTAGCAATGCGTTTGTTTTGTAGCTTTTGATTAATCCGTGGTAAACCTAAGGCGGTGGACCAGATCATATTGTGTGCAGCAGGAATATGCATAGCCTGTCCCACTAGATGGAAGCCTCCGTGTGCACTAGTGTAGCTGAGAGCAGCGAGCCGTCACATGAAGAATAGTGGGCGATCAGGAAAATAATTGCAATGAACTGTTCTGTAAATGACAGTAGAGGAGGAGGCGGCTTCTTATGGGTAGACTATAAAAACACTTGAGGTTGGAGGAAAATCTGTCAGGATCAGAAGAGTGGCTTGAGGGGCATATGAGGCGACCAGATTACGTGCACTGTATGTATAGCTTCACGTTTTCCCATATTCTCACTCACAGACCTTGTTTGATAACCAGAAAAATGCAGCAGCTAAGGAAGAAAGTGAAAGCAATAGCAATAACAAGAATGACGCCAAGAAGATGTCCGTGGAGAGGGTCTACCAGAAGAAGACACAGCTTGAACACATCCTCCTGCGTCCGGATACATACATCGGATCTGTGGAGCCAGTCACACAGGTGAATGAAATAAACTATAGAAACTATTCTGATAAGTTACCCTGTGGCCACATTCAATTTGGGCTGAAGAGCTGTGTGAATTAGCGCTCATTCACACGACCATATGGCTGCCGTGCCCATGCTGCGTACCACAAATGGCACTCTGCAAAACACGGATACCGGCCGTGTGAACTCGTGGGGATGCGAATTAAGGGACTTCTATACATTTACATAAGCATTATTATTTAATTTTAAGAATTCATCGAAGCCCTTTATAAAACTGCCCACTGTCCCTGCTGTGACCACGTCCTGAGACAGACTATTCCACAGAGTCACAGCTCTTACTGTAAAGAAGCTTTCTTCTCCAGGCAGAGGCATTGCCCCCTGGTCTTTCGAGGGGATTTTACAAGGTACAGCTTTTTATCATATTTTTTGTACCAGAGAGAACTCCTTTTAAAATGCAGACACGGCAACAATCAGCCGATCTCTGTGCACTCTTAGCAGTATTCAAAAGACATAACTGAAATGGAGCAGTGGTACAGAGGTACTTCAAGATGGATGTGTTTAGGAATACTTAGAGAGGGATATTGACAAAGCAGAAATTAAAGATACTACAAAGTGGAGCAGAGCAACCCTTAACTACAGATCCCCACCCAATCTTAAAGATATTGTCTGAGAAATTTTAAAATTGGCCTATAAGCAAAAATATTATAAAATAATAAAAACCCATACTTACTTTATAAATCTCTAGGCGCTTCAGTTCCTTTGGGTCTGTCGGAAAGTGATGAGATCCCATTGTTCTCCAAGTGACCGGTGCAGCCAATCAACTGTCCTCTTTCTCCTCTGAGCCTCCTCTTCTTCTCCTCCCTCCTGCACTGGTTATTGGTGGGTGAGACAGAATATCAGCTCACTGAGGGATCAGGTTACATGCTGCCCATAGAGGCCTATAGAGAAGGACAGGCGAGAAAGAGTAGCAGCTGCTGGAGGAAGACATAGGCACAGACACACACAGACCGTTTTCCTGTGTCACCTCGGTGCTGGATTCACGGCAACGTGGCTCTGTACTGCTGTATAATATTGTCCTTGCTGCTGCTGGGTCTTAGGATGTGCTACAGAGACTTAGGGGTGTATCATCTCCTCTTTTCTGTGTGCACTTGTGGGGAGACAGTTCTATTAGGGTGCGTCAGTAAGCAATGATGGGGCCACCCATCCCAAGGGAAGTGATTCTGAGGATGTAAGTGAATTTCTGTACCTCCACTTCACCACTCTAGTAATTCATACACCTGCTCTGTGATCCTGCTATCTGAATGTAAATCCTCAGTGATGCCTGTATTTTCTTCAGCATCGTTGGTAATGCATTGAAGAGCTGTTGTCGCTCAAAGGGATCTGAAGTGTTAAGTGACATGGTAATCATTAGTATTCTCTGCGGGGTGCTTCATTTTATGCAGTGTTTTTATTGTTAATGAGTGAAGTCGCTGCAGCCGGCCGTCGGTGAAGGTAATTGTCACAAGGGTCGTGCAGGAGAAGGATCATTATTGGCTCCATAAAAGTCTGGAGCATCTCTGGCTTGTCGTGTCAGTATATGTACTTCCTTCTCTGAGACTTGTAAGAAAATGTGTTAACAGCCCATTGAACACGCTGTGGGATAATAAAGGGTCACACCATTTAGGATTATGCCATGATTAAAGCAATACTGTAATTATTTCATTTTAAATCTATCCCAATTCTGTGTCTAGGCAATGTGGGTTTTCGATGAAGACATCGGGATGAATTGCCGGGACGTTACCTATGTACCAGGATTATATAAAATTTTTGATGAAATTCTGGGTGAGTTGTGTGGCGTTACATATGTTATGTCTATGTTTTTAGAGATGGTAAAGGTGTAATTGCTGTTTCATTTAGGGCTCATGCACACAAATGTATTTTCTTTCCGTGTCCTTTTCCGTGTCCGTGTTTTTTTTTGTTTGTTTTTTGAGGACCGTATGCAGAACCATTCATTTCAATGGGTCCGCCCAAAAAAACGGAAGTTACTGTGTGCATTCGATTTCCGTATTTCTGTTCTGCAAAATAATAGAACATGTTCTATTATTGTCCGTATTACGGACAACGATAGTACTGTTCTATTAGGGGCCAGCTGTTCCATTCCGAAAAAATACGAAATGCACACGGACGACGTCCGTATTTTTGGCGGATCAGTTTTTTGCGGACCGCAAAATACATATGCTCGTGTGCATGAGCCCTTAAAGGGGTGGTTTAGTTTAAAAGACTCAGTTTCCTACGCCCTATTAGGTAACCCTGACTTAATACAGGGGTCTTCTGTTTAGGATTCTCTGGCCGGTATGTTACAAAGAGCGTCCTTTATTGTAAGCACGTGGACTCTGTTGCAGTATACCACGCATCTTACTTGATATGCCGTACGGCTAGACGACTGTAGACCGTTCTATGACTATTACTGGAGTAACAAGTAGCGTATCGGGTTTTAATGAGCAATATTTACTGCCTGTTCATTTTCTTGGTTGGCTTGAAACTAATTTTCTTTTCATTTTACAGTCAATGCAGCCGATAATAAACAGAGGGATAAAAACATGAGCTGCATTAAAATTTCGATTGATCCGTAAGTAAAAAACAAATATCTTTCTATTCTGTCCGTTAATTATTGCTAGTTCTCTCTAGTTTGTTTTATAGGGAATCTGACTGCGCCAAGGGAAGCCTTTACTATTTTAATAGGTTTCATGTTTTTTCCTTCAGTTTTCCTATTTTTTTATGCACACAAGTGTGCAGATAGTGTGTATTTAACTTTAGAGATAATTTCTTCATAAATCACTAGTCCTTGATTGTGTTATATTTAATTATGTAAAACCTGCATCAATGCTTTAAAATGGAATCTGTCACCATGATCCAGGACTACAGGACTATTATCTGAGGTAACACATGAGTCGTGCTGCACATAAGGAGTCCACATCACCATTTTTTATTTTCCTACTGTCCCCCCCCCCACCTTTCCCCAATCACCCACTGTCGGCACTCAGAGCTGTGCTGAAATACACAGTCAGGACTGTTGTGCAGTGCCAACATATTGCAGAGGGTTCTGTTCCGCACCGTATCTCCGGATTTGCGGACCTATTCAAGTGAATGGGTCCGCATCCGTGATGTGGAATGCACACGGCCTGTGCCCTGTGTATTGCGGAACCACCATATGCGGCCCACAATACGGCCACAGGAGCGCAACGGCTGTGTGCAAGAGGCCTAAGGCTGTTTTCACATACACTTCTTTTTTTTTTTTATTATTGGCCAAAAACACTGCAGCCAGCTGTTACATTGACATCTGTAGTGAAATCTAAAACATACTGTATACAAAACATTTTAGTTTGTGGTGTTTTTTGGGATCAGTTGGTTTTCGTTTTTTCCAACAAACCGCATAACAAAATAAAAACATTAATAATGGCAAAACGAGCTGCATAGTATAGCTTATTAAAGGACCTCTTAAAGGGCTTCTGTCACCCCACAAGTCTTTTTTTTTTTTTTTTTTTTGGATAGTTACATTCCTTATAGCGCGATATAGGAGAATATAATCTTGTCTTTTACTTTCATGCCGCCGTTTCTTTAGAAAACGAAGTTTTATAATATGTAAATCCGGTCTCTACCAGCAAGTAGGGCGTCTACTTGCTGGTAGCCGCAGCAGAAAACCGCCCCCTCGCCGTGTTGATTGACAGGGCCAGCCGTGATCTCCTCCTCCGGCCGGCCCTGTCAGTATTAAAAAAATTGCGCGCCTCTGTTCATTCGGCGCAGGCGCTCTGAGATGAGGAGGCTCGTCTCCTCAGAACTCCCTCAGTGACCGGATTTACATCTAAAGAAACGGCCGCATGAAAGTAAGTGACAAGATTATATTCTCCTATATCGCGCTATAAGGAATGTAACTATCCAAAAAAAAAAAAAAAAAACTTTTGTGGGGTGACAGAAGCCCTTTAAAGGCATATCTAAGTATCTGTGTCCAATCCATCTGTTTTGGGCGATTTTTGCCCTCACTCGTGGAGGTAATATTTCAGGTTTAAAATTTTAATGTTTGTGACTGTAAATGGTTGAAATCCACCCTGCTTTTGTGGACCACTGTAGTCCTGCATTCTTCCCACGATCACATGGTGCTCGGGGTGTGGTGGTTTTACACCTGCCGATTTTTCGGCAGATGACCCATAACAAGCACATTTCTAAATGACTGCTGCTGACTCGCTTTCTTCATCAGCCCTATAGAAGTGAATGGAGGGGTGGACCAATATGAGCCTTCATTTATGGGTTTTCAAACAAGTGATTATTCTCCCAAACCTTTAATATTTTGCCTTGTTTCACAGGGACTCCAATATCATTAGTATTTGGAACAATGGCAAAGGAATTCCAGTGGTAGAACATAAAGTAGAGAAGGTCTATGTCCCTGCGCTGATATTTGGCCAGCTATTAACTTCCAGCAACTACGATGATGAGGAGAAAAAAGTTACAGGCAAGTTTACAGTTTTCTGTATAGGAAAAATTAAATTTCTGTTTATGAATGAGCCATATTATTTGGATTCAGCCGATTCAGTGCTCTTAGGGAAGGTGGGGACGCTGTCACAGGGTTTTATTGTGTAGTGTTCACACTTTGCAGGTTTCTCTTTTCATGTTTTGTTTTTTTGCAGGTGGCCGTAATGGTTATGGTGCGAAACTTTGCAATATATTCAGTACAAAATTCACAGTGGAAACTGCCTGCAAAGAATACAAACACAGCTTTAAACAGGTTTGTATTTAGGCCTGGAGTCTGTGGCAAGTATTTTTCACACCCATAGAGTCTTTAATCAAGGGGTTGTTTGCTCGGGAGGTTCCATTTTTGTTGGTCACTTGATAAACTGATCACAGGAAGTTAGTCCCAATCAGCTATGATCTGTGGGAAAATCTGATGGCATTTATTCAAGGGGTTCTCAGAGGTATCCCATATTGATGACCTATCCTCAGGATAGGTCATCAATATCAGATTGGCGGGGGTCTGATACCTGGCACCCCCGCTGATCAGCTGTATGAGGAGACGGCGCACACATGCCATCTCCCTTCTCTCTTCCTGTTCGCTGCTGCTTTGCCATAAACAGCAATGGTGAGAAGGGGGACGGCGCGCGCTGCGCGCTTTCTCCTCATACAGCAATCGGTGGGGGTGCCGGGTGTCAGACCCCCGCCAATCTGACAATCTGATATTGATGACTTATCAATATAAGGCTACTTTCAGACTAGCGTTCAGAGAGGATCCGTCTGGTGTCTGCACAGACGGATCCTCTCCTATAATGCAGACGTTTGGATCCGTTCCGTCTGCATTAGAATTTTTTTCTAAACTATAAGTCTGAAAGTTGTTCAGACGGATCCGTCCAGACTTTACATTGAAAGTCAATGGGGGACGGATCCGTTTGAAAATTGAGCCATATTGTGTCAACTTCAAACGGATCCGTCCCCATTGACTTACATTGTAAGTTTGGACGGATCCGTTTGCCTCCGCACGGCCAGGCGGACACCCGAACGCTGCAAGCAGCGTTCAGGTGTCCGCTTGCTGAGCGGAGGCTGAACGCTGCCTGACTGATGCATTCTGGACGGATGCGTTCGGGGCCGCTTGTGAGACCCTTCAAACGGAGCTCACAAGCGGAGCCCCGACGCTAGTGTGAAAGTAGCCTAAGAGAGCCCGTAGAACCCCTTTCAGTTCTCCTGGAGCACATCTCCTGTGTGTGTACTGCGCAGAAGTGATAGGTCCTCCAATGTGAGATGAGCTCCACTTTGTAACACCGTCCCAGGGTTTGTCTCATGAAGACAACACCTTCAGAAGCTGGCATGGCATCCAGCTGATCACAGTGCATCTGTATTTTCTCTCACTCTGCAATCAGATCTTATACTTGTAAGCCACAGGCAGCCACATGAATGTTATGTGCGGATGCCCTGGGTCAGTCAGCATGAATCCACCAAAACGTATTGTGTTATTTTAGGATGGACAGTACTATACATAATCTCGCTTCCCCAACAGAGCTACATTTCTTACTCATTTTCTTACCCCTTATAACTGTCTCTTATTTCCTATAGAATTGAATGACTTTAAGATTAGCAGCACTCCTAATAAATTGCTGTCACCCTGTTTTAATGTTCAAAGCTTTGGTCTGATCAGAAAGCCTTCACTTTTCACTGGTGTCATTGTGCTGTCAGCAGGGATCAGCACGCTTCACCACTGCAGCTGCTGTGAAACTACAACTCCCAGCATACACGCTATCTCAGCTGTAGTTTCAGAACGGCTGGAGTGCCGGAGGCTGCCGATCCCTGGTCTAGAGTGTGCAATCTATGAGGAAATAGGAGGGACACAAAAGATTAAATAATGGTCCAGTCATCTTTCCTAAAAGAAGGTAGTACAGATAAAACTGCAGCCAGTATCTGTTTCTGTACCGATATGGAATGAGGGGAATCAGGTTCTGAGAAATAGCGAATAAAGGGGTAAAGGGAGGGACTGTACGTGCTGGGGTCTTCAGTCCTTTTTATGTCTATGAATAACATGAGATTACATGGTCAGCACACTAACGGGTCTGTTTTTTCCTTAAGACCTGGATGAACAATATGCAAAAGACCACAGAACCGAAGATCAAGCACTTTGATGGGGATGACTACACGTGTATCACATTCCAGCCAGATTTATCAAAATTCAAAATGGAGAAGCTAGACAAGGATACCGTGGCTTTCCTAACCAGACGGGCTTATGACGTCGCTGGCTCCTGTAAAGGCGTTCGAGTCATGCTAAATGGAAAAAAACTTCCTGTAAGTTGGATAAAGTGAGTTTAGATTGTAAACCTGTTGGGTTAGCTACGGCTTCCCATTAATTGTCACTTGGTTTTACAGGTGAATGGTTTCCGCAGTTACGTAGATCTTTACGTAAAGGAGAAACTGGATGAGACTGGTGTAGCACTGAAAGTTATCCATGAAGTTGTGAACGAGCGGTGGGATGTGTGTCTCACCCTGAGTGAAAAAGGCTTTCAGCAGATCAGTTTTGTAAATAGTATAGCTACCACAAAGGTAAGTGTGCATTGGTGCACCTGGATCTTTTAGATATGAATATTGTTTTATTAAACTCATGGGGGATTTATTAAGACTGACACTTCATAAGTGATCAACATTTAAGAGTCTGTGTGTAATAAAATCTACACCAGCAATGGGTGAGTTTCTGGCATAAGTTATGATAAATCAGTTGTGCTGCAAAAGGCCACACCCCCTCCCCCAAAGCCCCTTCCTACTTTTTCAAAACTGACGAAAGCGGCATGAAATTTAAGTCACCATTTTTTGCTTGTGTAACAAATTGTCACTTTTGTATGCCATGATGCAGCCTCTGATCAATTGCTTACATATCAATTTATGATATGTCTAACTGGCCTCACCTTTTAAAGAGGACCTTTCACAACTCCTGACATGCCTGTTTTAATAGCTTCATGCATTCCCCATGTAATAGCATACCCCCCCCCTCCCCCCCCCCAACTGGTTACCTCCCCTCTGTACCCTTACTGCAGACTGCTAGCAATTCAGTCATAACTTCTAGTAGAAATAATAATGGAATGGCAGAACATAGAGACATAAAAATAGAAGCCCCAGAATTATTGTTACATGGGGAATGTATGTCAGGAGAGGTGAAAGGTCCTCTTTAAAGGGAACCTGTCACCTGGATTTTGGGTATAAAGCCCAGGACATGGGTTGCTAGATGGCCGCTAGCACATCCACAATACCCAGTCCCCATAGCTCTGTGTGCTTTTATTGTGTAAAAAAAAACGATTTGATACATATGCAAATTAACCTGAGATTAGTCCTATATGTGAGATGAGTCAGAGACAGGACTCATCTCAGGTTAATTTGCATATGTATCAAATCGGTTTTTTTTACAGGATAAAAGCACACAGAGCTATGGGGACTGGGTATTGCGGATGTGCTGGCAGCCATCTAGCAACCCATGTCCTCAGCTCTATACACAAAATCCTGGTGATAGGTTCCATTTAAGTTGTGTTACACCAGATTGCTTGTGGTCCTAGTTTTTTTGTTCTTGTTTTGTTTTTAATACTTCATACACTTTCTGGCAATTCTGGAAATATGCCTTTGAGGATTAGTTATCTATTCTGTGTTCTAAGAGATGCTCCAGCCACTGCTCAGACAGCTTACCTATGTCTTATGATGCAGGGTGGTAGACACGTCGATTATGTAGTGGATCAGATCGTATCTAAACTTATTGAAGTTGTGAAGAAAAAGAACAAAGCTGGAGTTTCTGTGAAGCCATTCCAGGTACTAATATGTTTTATGGATTATATCAACTATTTGTATTTTCATTGCTTTTTACTACTCCAGCTAATCATGTTGAAGATGCAACAATAAATGCCCTTCCTCCTCTCTGGACATTTCTGTTTTAGTAATTACAATATTTTTCGGACTATAAGACGCACTAAATACGTAGAAGGGATTTTATTTTTGCAATTTTTCAATGGAAAAAAAGCTATACTTTTTTTTTTTTTTTTTTTTTACTTGGAATTATTTTTATTTAATGAGACTTTTTAAAAACTTTTTACTTGTTTCACAAGGAGACTTGAATGGAATATTATACTGTCAGTGCTATACTGACTGTTACCAGCAGACTGCACCAGAGTGGCCCAGCCTGATGGATATACACTGCAGGCAGGCCTGGAGCCTTCATTGGGCCCCAGGCTGCCATACCAAGACATCAGTACTCCATAATCTCATTAATTTAGAGTTTTATCCCTCTAAACCACTTAGATGCCACGGTTGCTACTGACCATGGATTCTAAGGGGTTAAATGTCCCGAGCTTCTGCAGGTCCACGCCATTAGAGCAGGAGCGCGACTTTCAGAGACCCATGCAGCACTTAGACTTTGCTGTAAAAAGGCATATGGATGGTCCCTAACAGATTCTGAGAAACTAACTTGATTCTATAGTATACTAACTTTACAGTCTCGCACGTGACAGATTTTTATGTATTGTCTGCCTCAATTGTTTTGTTTTGTTTTCCCCCCCAGGTGAAGAATCACGTATGGGTCTTTGTCAATTGTTTGATTGAGAACCCCACCTTTGACTCTCAGACAAAGGAGAACATGACCCTGCAAGCAAAAAGTTTTGGCTCAAAGTGCCCGCTTTCTGAGAAATTTGCAAAAGCAGTGAGTGTGTCTAAACTTCTATTGTCTTGTCTTGTCGGCTGTGGTGGAAATCAGCTCTTCATACGCTGGTTTTTGGACTACCTCTGACCATGCAGCTAGGCTATTATTACTGATCACGTGGGGCTGATTTGCAGACACCATGAGGAAAATAGCCAGTAAGCATTAGCCATTGCAAGTGACTAATGCAGTCACTGGATGTACCCTTTTTAATATTTTGTTCTTTTTTTTTTGTCCCCAAAACTATTATTGACAACAAGTTAACAGTGTGTTAGGGTACTTTCACACTAGCGTTATTCTTTTCCGGTATTGAGTTCCGTCCTAGGGGCTCAATACCGGAAAAAAATGATCAGTTTAATCATAATGCATTCTGAATGGAGAGCAATCTGTTCAGGATGCATCAGTTCAGTCCCTCTTACGGTATTTGGCCAGAGAAAATCCTGCAGCATGCTGCAGTATTTTCTCCGTCAAAATTCCAGAAGACTTGCAGGAATGCCAGCATTAATTTCTATTGAAATGTATTGGTGCCGGATCCAGCATTAAAATTGCCGCATTGGTCTGCGCAGACCTTTTAAAAATGTGAAAATAATAAATACCGGATCAGTTTTTCCGGATGACACCGGTGAGACTGATCCGGTATTTCACTGCATTTGTCAGAATGACAGATGCGGATCAGTCTACAAATGATATCAGTTTGCATACGGATTTCCGGATCCGACAGGCAGTTCCGGCGACGGAACTGCCTGCCGAATCCTCACAACGCAAGTGTGAAAGTAGCTTTACAGTTTTTTTTGTGTTTTGTTTTTTTTCCTTCTAATTTTTTGAGCTTTTTTGTTTGCTTTGTTTGCTTAGGCTTCAAATTGTGGCATAGTGGAGAGCATTTTAAATTGGGTCAAATTTAAGGCTCAGATACAGCTAAATAAGAAGTGTTCTTCTGTGAAGCACAGCAAAATTAAAGGCATTCCCAAATTGGATGATGCAAACGATGCTGGTAAGTCTTGTATGTGCCCATACTGTAGGACTGCTGTAACTATACACTTGATCATTTACACAACTTTAATGGGATTGCACAAAACAAAACACATTTTCATCTGCAATCTGTTTGGAAGAAAATGCTCCTTACTGGTACATAATTGTGATGTTGTTCCCTGCTGTTCCTTCCATTCCCTATTATAACCTCCACCTATTAAGTCCGATACTGGTGAGATGTCGGTCATAATGCACAGATTTTTATTGTCCATACAATAGCAGGAATTACTCCACTGCAGTGTGAAGCATTGGGGTGGATAAAGCAGTAACCTGATCCTATAATGTGAGACAGATGTCCGATTCTGGATGGACACTGCTGCTAAGATGTTGTGTTTAAGCCTTTGCTCTTTACGAATGGTGCACAGTTGAAAAACAGCCAGTGCTTAGAGTACTTATGTCCCCCACTTGTTTTTACTGTGAAGGGGCAGAAGCACTTGTTTCTGGGTGTCTCTCTTCGGAAAGACGAACGTGTATTGTAAGGACTGTAGTGACTTGCCTTTTATCTAGTGACTTGAGCTGGGCTTCTCATTTCTTCCCACTTTTCTTAGGTGGTAAACATTCCTTGGACTGCACTCTAATTCTGACTGAAGGAGACTCTGCCAAATCTCTGGCTGTGTCTGGACTGGGTGTTATTGGTCGTGACAGATATGGCGTGTTCCCTCTCCGTGGAAAAATCCTCAATGTTCGAGAAGCTTCTCACAAACAGGTGAGTGTATATTTTTCGGTAAGCATAAAATATATATCGCTCCTTACCGTAGCGTAGGAACCTCCAGGGTGTGGAATCAAATTATGGTATCTCTGCTCTGTCTGGTTTGCAGAAATTTTAAAGAGGTTAACCATGAAACGACAATGATGACCTATCTTCATGATAGGTCATCATTATCAGATCGGCGAGGGTTTGAGTCCCGGCACCCCTGCTGATCAGCTGTGTCAGGGAGCCCACGCCCTTCCTGAGCTTTTGGGGAGCGAATCCGGCTCCTAGCAGCTCTCCAAGCACAGGGCTGTATATGATATAACGGCTGTGCTTGGCATTGCAGCTCAGCCCCATTCACTTCAGTAGGCTGAGCTGCAATGCCTCACAGAGCGCCTGACCTCTTCTAACAGCTGATGGGTGGGGGTCCCGGGTATCAGACCCCCCAGCCAACCTGTTATTGATGACCTATCCTGAGGATAGATCATCAATATGTATTATTGGATAACCCCTTTTAAGATTATCTTTCAGTATTGTGCCAGATTTAGAGAATTCCTCAATTATCAGATGCAGTAAAAGTTTTTTTAATAAGCCATATGTATAGTTTGAATATTGAATGCTGTTAAATGAGCAGCTTCTAACCTTTTGACACCTGGCACGTGTGTCCATAAATTGAAACAACAATGTTGATAGAGGTCCAATAATTAGATAATACTGGACTGTTTTGTGTGGTCGTAGAAAAATATAGAAAGGCTTATTAAGTCTATAAATATATTGTTGAAACACAATCTACTAATATTATTATCAAAGGTTTCTAACTGGTTTTCTAGATTCTTGGTTGCCATATTAAGGCATTTATGTATCAGTGGATTTTAATAAAGTTCTATTTAATAAATTCCCATTCTGATGAACTATTCTGTAAAATGTGTTCTTTTACAATGGATCGTGACCTTTGAATGTGACTCTTTTGTATAATACTGGTGTAATATTCTAGGTTTGCTATGATTAACATCTTTGAATATGCAAAATGAATCTTGGTTTATAGTCTTTCTCTTTCCATTTCTCATCAGATTATGGAGAATGCAGAAATCAACAATATTATTAAAATTGTTGGCCTCCAATATAAGAAAAGCTATGATGATCAGGAGTCCCTTAAGTCTTTGCGTTATGGAAAGATCATGATTATGACTGATCAGGTAAATATTAGTGAACCATCACTCACAAATGGATTACTGCTAAGGCTACTTTCACACTAGCGTTTTTTGCGGATCCGTCATGGATCTGCAAAAACGCTTCCATTACAATAATACAACCGCATGCATCCGTCATGAGCGGATCCGGTTGTATTATGTCTTAAATAGCCATTCATTCGTATCAGAGAAAACGGATCCGTCCCCATTGACTAACATTGTGTGTCAGGACGGATCTGTCTTGCTCCGCACCACATCGCGGACAGAAAAACGTTGCTTGCAGTGTTTTTCTGTCTGCAATGTTTTTTTCTGTCCGCGATGGGGGCGCAACCAAACGGAATGGAATGCATTTTGGTGCACTCCTTTTCGTTCAGTTCAGTTTTGTCCCCATTGACAATGAATGGGGACAAAACTGAAGCGTTTTCTTCCGCTATTGAGATCCTATGACTGATCTCAATAGCGGAATAGAAAATGCTGGTGTGAAAATAGCCTAACTTTTGCTGTTGATTGTACCTAATCCATTTAAACCCCTGTACATTCAGAGTAGTGATGATAGGCTTGGTTCCTTTTTGGGCTCTTGCCTTACACTGTAATACCGCACGTGCGCCATAGATTCTGTAATTGCTGCACGCACATCTCCTTTGTGTTATCGCACTGCCGAGATAATCTTGGCAGCAGGAAAACCTGAAGGGGTGTACTGCGCATGCACAGAATTACAGAATTTGTAGCTCATGGACAGGATTCCAGGGCCAGGAAAGAATGCCATGAATATGCCTGGACATGGCAGTCAAGTGTCAAAGTGGGGAAAGCGGAGGAGTTGTGCTGCACCGAGGCCTAATTAGCATAACTGCTAAAGTACTACAGATTTGTGCAATAAAGGTAAAGGTTTTAAATTTCTCAGATGTCATTTTAATCAGCCATATCAACCCTACCAGTCGCTATGCCTGCTTATGGTTGAGCCTGCTGACACGTCTTCACTTCCATTGTACTTTACATTTTAAGTACAGATTCTGCAACTGAAATTTGGCAGCGATTTACATGAATCTAGTTTTATAGACTTCTGCATGGTTTGTAAAAGCGGTTGCTCGTTCCAGTCCTATGTGATCTCTTCCATGAATCTTATTTCTTTAAACAGGATCAAGATGGCTCCCACATTAAAGGTTTATTAATAAATTTTTTCCATCACAACTGGCCGTCTCTGTTGAAACACAATTTTCTAGAGGAGTTTATTACCCCAATTGTTAAGGTACACAGTAAAACCCTTGTTTCCATCTTAGTAGTCATTCTTCTTGTTGGGGCACCTTTAACTAGTGAATGTCTTTGTTTTGCAAGGCGTCGAAAAATAAGCAAGAGGTGGCATTCTACAGTATTCCCGAGTTTGATGAATGGAAAAAACAAATAGAAAACCAGAAAATATGGAAGATAAAGTACTACAAAGGTGTGTATGGTCTGTGAGACTAGTATCAGGAAATGTCATCTAGATACATACTTTATATGTCCCTTATTTCTAAAAACATATTTAACGCACCCAAAGTACGTTAAAAAAATGTTCACAATAAAGGTAGGTTCACGCAGAGGATTTGGTAAGCGACGGCAGAAACCACAGCGCAGCGTTTTTTCAAAGCAGATCCGCTCTAGTTAGAATGGAGCTAAACCGCAAGCAGGCTCCCATGAGTGTCAAAAACCCTAGGCTTCATGAACTGCGCAGCATCCTCCCATTGAAAACAGTGGTAGGCGGTTTCAGCAAAGATTCAGCCCGGTTTTCGGCATTGAATCCACTCTGAAACTAGGGTTGTTTCGATACAAAAATTTTGATTGTTTCGATACCATAAAAAAGTATTGCGATACTCGATACCATTCGGTACCACACGAAAAAAAAACGCCAAAAAAGGCTGCGTGCATTCCGCATTTTATGGAATGTCCAGCCCATAATAGAACAGTCCGATCCTATTTTTTGGGGGGACAAGGTGACTAAAACAAAATGGCGAATTGTGCAGTTTTTATTTATTTTATTTTTTTCTGTTGCGGCGTTCACCGCATGGGTCATTTTTATATTTGAATAGTTTGAACTTTTCGGACGTGGCGATATGTAATATTTATTTATTGTTTATATATTTTATATGTAAAATTGACAAAGGGGGTATTTATACTTAATATTTTTTTTTTTTATTTTTTTTTTTTTTACTTTTTATTTAATAACTACCGTATTTCCCCCCCCCCCTTAAGATCTAGAACCTGGGATCTTTTAATCCCTTGTCCTATTCACCCTGATAGTTCTATTAGGGTGAATAGGACTTTACACTCTCCCTGCTGCTCTGTGCATAGTAGACACAGCAGTAGGGAGATTACCATGGCAGCCAGGGCTACAGTAGTGTCCTGGCTGCCATGGTAACCGATCGGAGCCCCAGGATTACACTGCTGGGGCTCCGAGAAGCTGCCACTGTACCCCCAATGAGGAGGAGGGGAGAGGGGACCCTGTGGCCACTGCCACCAATGATTTTAGTACTGGGGGGATGGGGTGCACTGTGCCACCAATGATTTTAATACTGGGGGGTTGAGGGGAGGGGGCACACTGCGTCACCAATGATAATTAGCATTTAATACAGGAGGTGGGTGCTACACCTGAGGGGTTAACTGCCGCTTATTGCAGCTTCCCGCCAGCACCCGCCTCCTGGATTTGTATTAAACGTTTACCTTCATTGGTGGCGCAGTGCGCCTGCCCCTCTCCTCTTTGGTGGCAGCAGTGGCACAGGGAGGAAGGAGTGCTTTCTTCTCCCCTGTGCTGCTGAGGAGAGCGCTGAGCGAGCTGAGAGCAGCCTTGTATCGAAAAAAGGCAAATCCTGGTATCAATGACGATACAGACAAAAAGAAACAACCCTATCTGAAACCCACAACCAAAATCCTAGATCTAGGAATATAACGTAATTTAAACTTCCCTGGTGGTGTACAGTGCCTTTGAAAAAGTATTCATACCCTTTGAACTTTTCCATAATTTTTTTTTTTTTTGTCATAGACCAACACAAAGTAGCCAGTATGTGTGAAGTGAAAAGAAAATGATACAAGTCTTTTGGGGTATGTCTCTACCAGCTTTCCACATAGAGGCTGACATTTTTGCCCATTCTTCTTTGCAAAATAGCTGAAGCTCAGTCAGATTGGATGGAGAGCGTCTGTAAACAGCAATTTTCAAGTGACCGATTCTCAATGGTATTTAGGTCTGGACTTTCACTGGGCCATTCTAAGACATGAATATGCTTTATTCTAAACCATTCCATTGTAGCTCTGGCTGTATGTTTAAGGCCTCTTTCACACGAGTTCCGCGCAGTTGCAATGTGTGAAGTGAATGGGTTTGTGCACATCATTTTTGCGTTGTGTGAGAACCACAGCATGTTCTATATTCTGCGTTTTTCACACAGCCTGGCCCCATAGAAGTGAATGGGGCTTCGGTCAAAAATGCATTGCATCTTGATTTATTCTGGATGCAGTACAGATGCAAAGCATTTTTCACTGATGGTTGCTAGGAGATGTGTATAAACCTTCAGGGTTTTTTTTCATGCGTGTGAAAAATGCGTCATAACGGATTGCACTGAAACACTGAACGCATTTACTGACAAAACTGACTGAACTTGCTTGCGAAATGATGAGTTTCACTGAACACATCCTGAATGCATTCTGACGTATCATTAGTGTGAAAGAGGTCTTAGGCCCCTTTCACACGGGCGAGTATTCCGCGCGGATGCGATGCGTGAGGTGAACGCATTGCACACGCACTAAATACCGACCTATTCATTTCTATGGGGCTGTTCAGATGAGCGGTGATTTTCACGCATCACTTATGCGTTGCGTGAAAATCGCAGCATGCTCTATATTCTGCGTTTTTCACGCAACGCAGGCCCCATAGAAGTGAATGGGGTTGCGTGAAAATCTCAAGCATCCGCAAGCAAGTGTGGATGCGGTGCGATTTTCACGCATGGTTGCTAGGTGACAGTCTATTCACTGTATTATTTTCCCTTATAACATGGTTATAAGGGAAAATAATAGCATTCTGAATACAGAATGCAAAGTAAAATAGCGCTGGAGGGGTTAAAAAAAAATTATAATAATTTAACTCACCTTAGTCTACTTGATCGCGTAGCCAGCATCTCTTCTCTCTCCTTTGTTGAATAGGACCTGTGGTGAGCATTAAGTACAGTTACAGGACCTTTGATGACGTCACTCCGGTCATCACATGGTACGTCACATGATCTTTTAGCATGGTGATGGATCATGTGATGACCGGAGTGACGTCATCAAAGGTCCTGTAACTGTACTTAATGCTCACCACAGGTCCTATTCAACAAAGGAGACAGAAGGAGATGCTGGGCTGCGATCAAGTGGACTAAGGTGAGTTAAAAAATTTTTTTATTTTTTTTTAACCCCTCCAGCGCTGTTTTACTTTGCATTCTGTATTCAGAATGCTATTATTTTCCCTTTATAACCATGTTATAAGGGAAAATAATACAATCTACAGAACATCGATCCCAAGCCTGAAATTCTGTGAAGAGATTTGGGTACCAAACATGCACGATTTTTTTCTCACGTGCGTGCAAAACGCATTACAATGTTTTGCACTCGCGCGGAAAAATCGTGGGTGTTCCCGCAACGCACGCGCACATTTTTCCGCAACGCCCGTGTGAAACCAGCCTTAGGGTCGTTGTCCTGCTGGAAGGTGAGCCCCAGTCTCAAGTTTTTTGCAGCCTCTACCAGGTTTTTCTCCAGGATTGCCCTGTATTTAGCTCCATCCATCTTCCCATCAACTCTGACCAGCTTCCCTGTCCCTGGTGAAGAAAAGCATCCCTACACCATGATGCTGCCACCACCATGATTCACGTTGGGGATGGTGTTCAGGGTGATGTGCAGTGTTAGTTTTCCACCTCACATGGTGTTTTGCATTTAGGCCAAAAAGTTCAACTTTGGTCTCCTCTGACCAGAGCACCTTCTTCCACGTTTCCTGTGTCCCTACTTGGCTCGTGGCAAACTGGGACGACTTATGGCTTTCTTTCAAAAATGACTTTCTTCTTGCTACTCTTCCATAAAGGCCAGATTTGTGGAGTACACAACTAATAGTCCTGTGGACAGATTCTCCCACCTGAGCTGTGGATCTCTGCAGCTTCCCCAGAGTGACCATGGGCCTCTTGCCTGCTTCTCTAATTAGTGCTCTCCTTTCCTGGGCTGTCAGTTTAGCTGGACAGACATGTCTCTGTAGGTTTTGCTTTGTAAGTTGTGCCATTGTACTTATTCCATTTTAGGATGATTGATTGCAGAGAGATGTTTTTTTTATAACCTAACCCTGCTTTACACTTCTCCACAACTTTATCCCTGACCTGTCTGGTGTGTTCCTTGGTTTTTATGATGCTGTTTGATCACTAATGTTCACTAAGAAACCTCTAACACCAAGTTCACACTTCACTTATTTAGTCAGTTATTTCCATCAGTTATTGTGAGCCAAAACCAGGTGCGGGTCAAAAGCCCAGAACAGGTGCAGATCTTTCCATTCTACCTTCTCTCTGGGTAGGCTTCACTACTGGTTTTGGCTCACAATAACTGACCAAATAACTGATGTGTGAACTCAGCCTGAGGCCTTCACAGAACAGCTGTAGTTATACTGACAAGAAATTACACACAGGTGGACTCTATTTAATAATCAGGTTACTTCTCAAGAAAATTTGAACTGAATTTTATTTACGGGTATCAGAGTGCACGGGGGCTGAATACAAATGGACGCCACACTTTTCAGATTTTTATTTAATAAAAATGTTAAACTATGTATCATTTTCTTTTCATTTTACACGTACTTGCCGCTTTCTGTTAGTTTATCACATAAATCACAAACAAATACGTTTGAGTTTAGGTGTAATGTGAAAAAATGACAAAAATTTCAAGGGGTATGATGAATACTTTTTAAAGGCGTTGTGGGATTAATGGTGGTCCTTTTGGAGAAAACTGAGCTTTTAGGCTACATTTGTTGTTTTAGGTCCATTTTATTTAGTAACTGCGATAAAATACTATATTAAATAGTGCAGTGTGGCTCAGTGGTTAGCATTGGCGCCTTGCATCCCTGAGGTCCTAAGTTCAAATCCAACCAAGGACAACATCATCATGGCGTTTGTATGTTCTCCCTGTGTTTGGTGGGTTTCCTTTGGGTACTCTGGTATCTTCCCACACTCCAAAGACATACTGATAGGGACCTTAGATTGTGAGCTCCAATGGAGAAAGGCAATGATAATGTCTGTGAAGCGCAGCGGAATATGTCAGCGCTACTTAAGTGAGTAAAATAAACAAGACACAGTTATAGTAATGCTTTACAAAAGAAATACTTATGAAGAATGTTCTCCGTTGTTCAGGTTTGGGTACGAGTACTTCAAAGGAGGCCAAGGAGTATTTTGCAGACATGGACCGACATCGAATTATTTTCCGATATGCTGGGCCAGAGGATGATGCTGCCATTACTCTGGTAAGAACCATATGGTCATAACTAATGCACATTTGTTGTTGTGTCTGCGTGCATGTGTATATTTACATCTGTTTATTTCAGCAATTGCATATTATATATGCTATATGATGCACAGTTGCTGCTCTTTGTCCTGTTTGGTGAAGTGTCAGTGGTTTCTCGCCCATATTCATTGGGGGACACAGGAACCGTGGGTATAGCTATGTCTTTTAGGAGGCGTTGACACTAGTAAAAGCTGTTAGCTCCTCCCCTGGCAGCTATACCCCCTCCAGTCTGGAGAGAGAGCTTCAGTTTTTTCTAGTGTCAATAGGAGGCAAGACCTCCTTTTTTTCCCCCCTTCTCTTTCAGATGGGAATAGGCGGTCGCCTCGCCTCCCTGTTCTCCTGGGGGAGCATGCCAGCGTTGGTCCGCCACGCTGCCTCCTCCCCCACAAGAAGACAAGGGGACCAGGGCAGCCTCGCTCCCCTGCATCCCGCCAGCTGAAGGGTCACCCGTCCAAGTCCCTCTTCCAGCTTCCTGCCACTACGGTGCCAGTAGGTGAAGGGGTGACCCTGCTGGAGGAGAGGAAGGGTGAAGATGGCGGTTGGACAGATAAGTAGATGCCGTCGCCGCTCACCCGCTCTGGCTGCACTATCTACCTCCCTCCCATGGAAGGGCACCTTAGCATCCACTCTGAAGGGACCCACCAGTGGCAGAAGACCAGGTGTCTCTATTATTCAGTGGCGGCAGCCTGTGCTTCCTCTGCAGCGTTGGGACACAGACATGGGACGCATCGGGTTGGGAGTGGACGGAGCCTAGCAGCTCAGACGGGAGCGCTTACAAGCGCAACTCCAAGACTAGGGCCGGCGGCTATTCTGCTCCCAGATGCAATTGGGCGGCTGCCTGCTTTATGGTGCTGCCCTGGCACAGGGGTACACAGCGAGGGGGCGATTCCGGCAATTCGAGGGTTAATGGACTCGCGCGCATCGCAGCGGCTCTCTGGAGGGGTGCCGGACCTGAGGCTGCGGGGTCTTCTCTTCCTGCCTCAGTGCTCAGCCAGTTCTCTCCAGACTTTCTCGGATGGTGTCTCCTGGTCCTGGTAAGAGCTGTTGCTCCTCTCCTCAGGTCACTGTATCCCTCCAGCCTCAGATATCTCCTGGTTACACCATGTCTGATCCCTCTGGGGTTCTTCCGCGTCCAATAGCTGTCCATTATGCCTGCGCTATATGTCAGGTAAAATTCCCTTGCGGGCAACAGGATTCTGTCTGCGCTGCTTGTCAGACGCCCAGGCAGGCCCCCCCCCCTTCAACCTATACCGCTGCTCCCCCTCTGGCATCTGAGTTACCCAATTGTGCCAGAACGCTCTCTCAGGCGGTGGAAAACCTTGCTCAAATCTCCCAATCCACCCTATCTATAGTGGGTTGCTTGGTTGAGAATCCGGCGCAGACCTTTGAGGCCTGTTTTGGACGGAAGAAGGATACCCCCCCCCCACTGACCAACAGGGGGGTATCCTTCTTCCGTCCAAAACAGGCCTCAAAGGTGTTTCCTTGCCATAATGATTTTTCGGCGGTGGTTTCCAAGGCTTGGGATCACCCAGACATGCGTTTTTCCGCCCCAAAAAAACTGGACATCCTATATCCTTTTCCAGCGGACTGTTTCAACGTGGGCATCCCCTCCTAAGGTGGATCCACCAGTGGCGCGGCTCGCCAAAAATACGGCTATTCCCATAACCGATGGATCCTCCCTTCAGTCAGCTGAAGATCGTCAGATGGAATCCTTGACGAAGTACCTCTTTGCTGCTACAGAGTCAGCACTTAGGCCCGTGTTCACCTCCGCATGGGTGGCAAAGGAGATCTCTGACTGGGGTAAACAGCTGGACCAGGACTTGGTATCCGAGGTCCCTGCTCAGGATCTCCGATCCTTGGCACAGCTGATCATCCAGGTGGGGAAGTTCCTCTCCAAGGCGTCCCTGGATGCTTGTGTGGGCAGCGGACCCGACTTCCAAGCGTTCTTTAGTCAGACTTCCCTTTGCCGGCGTCCGTCTTTTTGGTTCTCGCCTGGATGAAATTATTTCTGAGGCCACGGGGGGCAAGAGCACCCATCTTTCACAGCCTAGAGTCAAGAGGGCCTCTCACATTAGGGGTTCCTCACGTGGCAGACCCTTTCGTTGATTCGCTGGTTCCCGCCCTGCGACGGGTTCTTCCGCCGGGGGAGGCGAGTTTACTCCTCAAGATCGACGTAAGAAACCGTCCTTTCGGTCACAGACCTCTTGGCGTCCCAGACCTCAGGCTGCTCGACCTCCTGTGGCTAAGCAGTTCTCAGCCTGAAGGTGCACCCCCACCCAACAGGGTGGGGGGCCGCCTCATCTTCAAGGACGTCTGGCGGGCTCATGTCTCCGACGCTTGGGCACTCGAGATTTGTATCCTCGGGATACGTGATCGAGTTTCTGTCTCTTCCCCCAGACACATTTTTTTCAATCCAGTCTTCCACGGGACTCCGAGCGGGGGGCCGCCTTCTCCCAGGCCATTCAGTCTCTTCTGGATCGGGGAGTTATCTCTCCTGTTTCCCCATCAGAAATGTTCAAGGGGTTCTATTCCAATCTTTTTGTGGTCCCCAAAAAGGAGGGCTCTGTGCGCACAATCCTGGACCTCAAGCTCCTAAACCAGTTCCTCCGTCTCCAGCAGTTTCGGATGGAATCCCTTCGTTCCGTAATTGCTTCTCTGGAGCAGGGGGAATTCCTTTTGGCTATAGATATCCAGGACGCATACCTCCACGTTCCCATTGCGCAGAGTCACCAGCGCTTCCTGAGGTTTGCGATAGGAGACTATCATCATTACCAGTTTGTCGCCCTCCCGTTCGGTCTGGCAACCGCAACTCGGGTCTTCACAAAGATCCTGGCCCCTCTTCTTGCCCTGCTCCATTCCAGAGGCATCTTCCTTATGCCTTACCTGGACGACATCCTCATCAAGGCCCCCTCCTTTGCTCAGGTATCGAACAGCGTACAGATCACGCTGGAAGCCCCGGCGAGCTAAGGGTGGTTGGTCGGCTTGCAGAAGTCATCTCTGACACCCTCCAGACAATTGGTCTTTCTGTGTGTGCTTCTAGACACTGACGTGGCATGGATTCGCCTTCCTCCGGACAAGCGACTGGCTTTACACTGTTCCGTGAGGATTCTTCTCGACTGCAGACTTCCGTCCATTCGACTCTGCATGAGGACATTAGGGAAGATGGTCGCCTGTTTCAAGGCGATTCCCTTTGCCCAGTTCCACTCTCGCACGTTCCAGAGAGCGATCCTGTCCTCCTGGGACAAATCTTCCGAGAGCCTGGACTATCCCATCCACCTCTCTCCTCAGGTGAGGTAGTCCCTTTTTTTGGTGGCTGTCGGTTCCAGTTCTGGGAAGGTCCTTCCTTCCGATCTCCTTGACGGTTGTTACCACCGACGCCAGTCTACTGGGTTGGGGAGGGGTGTTCCCTCCCCGTACAGTCCAAGGCACATGGTCTCGGTCGGAGTCCAAGCTCCTCATCAATGTCCTGGAGCTCAGGGCGATTCTTCTGTCCCTCCGGCACTGGACCCACCTCCTGAGGGGTCGCCCCGTCTCAGAGTCCAGTTGGACAACACCACGGCGGTGGCGTACATCAACCACCAGGAGGGAACACGCAGCCTCGCGGTGACGCTGGAATCTGCCGAGATCTTACGGTGGGCGGAGGCCCATGTACCGGCAATTTCAGCAATCTACAATCCCGGCTGTGGAAAACTGGATAGCGGACTTCCACACCAGACCACAATAGATCCGGGCGAATGGTCCCTCCACCCAGAGGTATTCGAGGCGATCTGTCTCCGTTGGGGTCGTCCCGACGTGGACTTGATGGCCTCAAGGCTCAATCGGAAGCTTCCCACCTTCCTCTCCCGCGCAAGGGATCCGGAAGCTTGCGGTGTGGACGCCCTGATCTCCTCTTAGCAATGAATATGGGCGAGAAAAGGAGATTTTTGTATAACTTACCTGTAAAATCTCTTTCTTGCTCTTCATTGGGGGACACAGCACGCACCCATTAATATTGTTCAACCACAACTGTGGCTGTTGCTGGTTAGAACCCCGTTTGGGTTTTCGGCATGGTTGATGATCCATGTTTTTGATTGGTTGGCTTGCTTCTCCTACTGCTTGTACACAAACTGAAGCTCTCTCTCCAGGCTGGAGGGGGGGTATAGCTGCCATGGGAGGAGCTAACAGCTTTTACTAGTGTCAACGCCTCCTACAGGACATGGCTATACCCACGGTTCCTGTGTACCCCAATGAAGAGCGAGAGAGATTTTACTGGTATGTGCTAGGAGTACCAAGCACATGATTCTGAATGCAAAGTAACAGTGTTCCCCTCCACCCACCATTTGCAAAGAGGCTTAATTTTGGTGTAATGTTAATGTGGTGGCAGGACTGCTTGCTTTAAGTCACTATGTCCACTTACGTAGGGTCATTTATGCAAGGGACACATGCTCATCAAAAAGTAGCCTTTAGCATCATCCACGACACGTTTCTTACCATGCTCTTAATATTAACATGCCAAAAAAGTCAGTTTCCTTTTTTAAGTTTGTTAGGGAAGTGTAGAGCCTATGTTCTCCTGTTAGTTAGTTTTTTTTCCCATATATGTCACGAGGAGTTTCTGATTCAGTTCTATTACAAAAACCCTGCAGGCTTTCAGCAAAAAGAAAGTTGATGACCGAAAAGAATGGCTGACAAATTTCATGGAGGACAGACGGCAGCGGCGATTGCATGGCCTGCCAGAGGTAACATATACGATGGAGAAGAATAGAGCGGTTGACTGTTACTTTCCTTTTTCTTATTTGGATATTTTTGTCTTTTTGTAGCAATTTTTGTATGGTACTGCCACAAAGCACTTAAGTTTCAATGACTTCATTAACAAGGAACTGATATTGTTCTCCAACTCAGACAATGAACGATCCATTCCTTCTCTGGTTGATGGTAAGCTTTCTTTGTCTAGACTGAAATTTTGGGGGATAAATGACCAAATTTAAATGTCATTTTTATTAGTATAATATCACGTGTTATGTTTTTGGGACAGTTCTTTTCTATATGACTGAAAGGTCGTAAATAAAGGGAGTGGCTATGATTTGATGTGTGCTTTGTAGAGAACTTCTATTTCTGCTCAGATTGACGGAACCCATCAGACCCCCCGTTATAAGTCACTGGTGTCCGTTTCCACTATTTTCATCTTTTTTCCTTCTACCGGGTGCAACGTTCATATTGCTGGGATTATAAATTATGACAAAATCTGCATTGTGTGTCCCATTCACTGACTAAACCCTTGTTTCACTGACTAGGCCTGAAGCCTGGCCAAAGAAAAGTGTTGTTCACATGTTTTAAAAGAAATGATAAGCGTGAAGTGAAAGTAGCCCAGCTAGCCGGCTCTGTCGCTGAAATGTCTGCTTATCACCATGGGGAGGTAAGTGCCGTGTATAAGTCTGGGCTGACTCCTTCCAATTTCTAATATCCCTCGGTTATGATAAACCTTCCTTTTTACAGCAAGCCCTGATGATGACCATTGTTAATCTGGCACAGAACTTTGTGGGAAGTAACAATGTGAGCTTACTGCAGCCCATCGGTCAGTTTGGCACAAGGTTACACGGTGGCAAAGATGCTGCCAGCCCGCGTTACATTTTCACTATGTTAAGGTTAGTTGCAATTACTAATCTGTCCTCTATTGACACTGCTCTGTGTTTGTGGAAATGGAAATATGTAACCTGTGCGTCATTTATTCCACAGTCCACTGGCCCGATTACTTTTTCCAAATGTGGATGATAATTTGCTTAAGTTCCTGTATGATGACAACCAGAAAGTGGAGCCAGAGTGGTACATGCCCATCATTCCTATGGTTTTGGTGAATGGCGCTGAAGGTATTGGCACTGGATGGGCTTGTAAACTGCCCAATTATGACACAAGAGAGATTGTCAACAATATCAAGAGAATGTTGGATGGCTTGGATCCACACCAAATGGTAAATCGTTGTACATGTGTTAAAGTTGCTAGTCATTGTCAACAATTGTCGGAATCTAAACCACACCCGCGTTATGTTCTCTATTTTCAGTCACTTATGCATATGATTTAAGTAGCAGTGCTATTTTTATGTGCTACAAATTTATGCTAGCCCTTGCCTTTCTAGTGCCCTTTTATTCCTCTGTATTTCTAGGGGCGGATTCACTCTGCGTTTTGCAGTGTCTGTTTGACATATGCGCCAGGAGGGCTCCCGTTGCTTCTGTTAAAGGGCATCTGTCCGCTCTGAAACACTCCCAAACTAGAAGGGATGCAGAGTCTGTCATTTTTATCTTCATACTCTCTTGCAGTATGACACTGAGCTCCAACAAACCAGTAGTAAAATGCATTGAGAGGACCCTCGTTCTCACACACACTCTCGGAGTCCTCTCAATGCATTTTACTTGAGATCTGAGATCTCTACATGCAAAACCGTAAATGTACCACCAAGCTATAGCATAATCACATAGAGATGCATGTTTTTTCTATGCTTAGAAGCTAACACACATTACTGTTGTCTTTATAATCCTATATTGTTCTTGTGAATAAAGCAGTAATATGTATTTTAGCTTTCTGAACCGATCTTAGTGTGGTGAAGCTATGGTACATAGAGTATATGATATGTAGATGATAGATCACATCTCTGCCCTTAGCATGTCTAGCCCTGTCAATCAAGGGGAGGGGGGAGTGTGCAGAGCACTGGGGTTTACAAAGCAGCACTCAAAGGATTCAGCCCCGCCTCCTGGTGCTTGAACTTCTCATTTGCATTTGAATAAAACACAGATATCTCTGCAGCTATTTAACATTCAGACAGAAGAAAGGTATTGTTTTAATCAGCGTGATGAGCTCTACTAGGCAGTATGGTTTAATAGGGCTGATCCTGGTGACAGAGCCACTTCCAACACCTGGGCTCAGAGTTGTCTCCAGTCCCAGGCATTTCAGTAGGTTGCGTGCTGTTGGAGCTGACATCTTCTCCTGATGGAGGGGAGTGTAAACTACCTTCAGCAGGGGCGGACTGGGAACATAAAGTGGCCCTGGAATGGAATAAAAAAAACATAAACGTGGCCATATATTGTAGGTGTGTCTAAATTTACAGAAGACAGGGCCTGCATAAATAGGCTGGCCAGCAATACTGTAGCCCCACCAGGACCAAATACTTCAGACCAGCATAAAATTCTACCGCCCCAGCTGCAGCAGTATAAGGCTACTGTCACACTAGCGTTCGGGGCTCCGCTTGTGAGTTCCGTTTGAAGGCTCTCACAAGCGGCCCCGAACGGATCCGTACAGCCCTAATGCATTCTGAATGGATGCGGATCCGCTCAGAATGCATCAGTTTGGCTCCGTTTGGCCTCCGCTCCGCTCAGCAGGCGGACACCCGAACGCAGCTTGCAGCGTTTTCGTGTCCGCCTGGCCGTGCGGAGCCAAACGCATCCGTCCAGACTTACAATGCAAGTCAATGGAGACGGATCCGTTTGACGTTGACACAATATGGTGCAATTTCAAACGGATCCGTCCCCCATTGACTTTCAATGTAAAGTCAGGAGTCCCTATTAATATACTTTTGAGCATTATACTTACCTGAAGAGCTGCGATGTGTGTCCGGCCGGGAGCTCCTCCTACTGGTAAGTGAAAGGTCTGTGCGGCGCATTGCCTATTGCACAGACCTGTCACTTACCAGTAGGAGGAGCTCCCGGCCGGACACACATCGCAGCTCTTCAGGTAAGTATAATGCTTGTATTTATTGCTGAGTAACCATGGCAGCCAAGACTGCAATAGCGTCTTGGTTGCCATGGTAACCGATCGGAGCCCCAGCTATTTAAACTGGGACTCCGATCGGTACTCTCCGCTGCCACCAATGATGGGGAAGGGGGGGGGGGGGGTGTGATTTTAATTAGGAAGGGGGGGAGAGGGGAGGCCGCACTGGGGAGGCCATACTTGGAATCCGCACTGGCCACCAATAAATATAGAGGGAGGGGGAGGCCGCACTGGTCATATTTAATACTGGGGAGGGAGGGAGGGGGAGGCCGCACTGGTCATATTTTTTATACTGGGAATCCGCACTGGCCACCGATGAATATAGAGGGAGGGGGGCCGCACTGGTTACAATTAATACTGGGGAGGGAGGGGGGCCGCACTGGCCACCAATAAGTTAAATACAGGAGGGGGGGGAGGGGCGTCTGCTGCCTGGCAGCATCTGCCAGGCAGCAGGGGGCAGTCATGTACACAGTTCTCAGTATATTCTAACATGAAGCGTCCCCATCACCATGGGAACGCTTCTGTGTTTAGAATATACTGTCGGATCTGAGTTTTCCGAAGTGAAAAATCACATCTGAAATGAACAGTTATGCAAACGGATCCGTTCTGAACGGATGCAAGCGTTTGCATTATAGGAGCGGATCCGTCTGTACAGACACCAGACAGATCCGCTCCTAACGCAAGTGTGAAAGTAGCCTTAAAGTCCTGAGGATGGCAATACAGTTGAATATAGGAGAGCAGTTTCTGCTGCCAGTAACTGATGCACCTAGTAATAAAGGGGTTATGCAATATATATAACTGCCCCCCCCCCCCCCCCAATGTGCCGGGCCCCTCACAGGGAATATATTTACCTGGGTCCCCGCTGCTTCTCCCTGTACACGGATAAAAACATCCTGTTTTGAGGGGGGGGGGGGTGCAGCCAATGGTAGGCGGGGACACAGACAAGCCTCCCTAGCATCGCAGGTGATACTAGGGGGACTCATCCCCGTCCCTGCCTGCCATTGGCTGCTCCCCCCCTGACACCGGATGTTTTCATCCGTGTACAGAGAGAAACAGCAGCAGTGCGGGAACCAGGAGGCGGCGCAGGGAGCAGGGACCCAGGTAAATATATTCCCTGTAAGGGGCCCAGCACATGGGGGGGGGGGCAGTTATTGATATTGGATAACCCCTTAATAAATGCTGAGAGCATCAGATCACCCTGTAGCCGGCCAGCGGCATTGAGAAGATCTTGGGCAGCCCCCTGTGTGCATTAGGCCGCCAGTAAATTTTCCTGCAGGGTCTATGTCCAGTCTGCCCCTGACCTTCTGGAAGAGGTGAAGCACAGGGGCAACTTTTAAATGTCGGACAATGTCAGGTCAATTTTCTTCCATTCTGTCACCAGCGGGAGCTAGAACAGTGATTGGTGTTCCCCTGTTTTCTGGAAAGCAGTTGTATGTTTTGGTGTCTTATTTGTTGGGTTTTTGTCAATATTGCAGCTTCCTAGCTACAAGAACTTCAAGGGTGCAATTCAGGAACTGGGCCAAAACCAGTACGCTATGAGTGGGGAGATTTTTGTCCTTGACCGGAATACTATAGAAATTACAGAGCTCCCAGTCAGAACGTGGACACAGGTTAGTGGACGTGCACGTATAATAGTTTTATCTTTTTTGCCTTTTTCATTAAATTGAATAGCTAATGGGGGAGACTCCTTCCTTTCCTTCCCTTCCCTTCCCTTCCTCCCTCATAGAAGTTGGGTTCCGAGCAGTATTTGAGTACTTTATTCTTGTTCTTGCATGTTTAATAATGCATGATATCTCAATAGGTTTACAAGGAGCAGGTTCTGGAGCCTATGCTTAATGGCACAGAGAAAACTCCAGCTCTGATATCAGACTACAAGGAGTACCACACTGATACAACTGTGAAATTTGTTGTGAAAATGACAGAAGAAAAACTGGCGCAAGCAGAAGCTGCTGGCTTGCACAAAGTCTTCAAGCTTCAGACCTCACTTACCTGCAATTCTATGGTAGGTTTTCTTGTTTCCTTTTCTCATTACTCTGCTTTTTTTGCTCTTAACATTACGCTAATATAGATAGTCGTCGGCCAAGCCTGCTTGTGTTCTCAATAGAGAGACACATCTAGCAGCAGCTTATCTCCCAGGACAACAAAGGATCAGAAATGTTGAAATCTAAGTGCCCGAAACATGCTGTCCACATTCACTTCTTTAAGTGTATAGGAACGAGCCATCCCATTAAAGTGAATGGGACGGCTTGTAATTATACTGCTCACCGCTGTGATGTCGACGGCGAGCAGGTAAACAATAATGGGAAGGCTACCCTGGCACGACACGTGGCCTTCTCTACAAACAGCTGATCCTGATGCTAGGTCATCAATAGTTAAAATCCCGGAAAACCCTTTAAAAAACTTTAATGGGTATGGACAGTTTGAGCATTTCCTACATCTATTAATGGGGTTATCTGAGGCTGGAAGTGCCCCCTCCATACGCCCGGACCCCTCGCACTGATTCTACTTACCTGGGTCCCTGCTCCGCTCCTGGTCTCAGCACAGCCGCCACTGCTTCTCCCCATGCGCGGATGAAAACATCTGGTGTCGGGGAGGGTCCAGCCAATGGCAGGCGGTGACGGGGACGAGCCTTCCCAGCATTGCCCGCGATAACCTCAGATACCCCCTTCAAATATTTGCCATGTCATTATATAACTATACACTATATTGCTGAAATTTGTTCACTGTAGGCTCTGTTCACATTAGCGTTTAGTTTTCTTCAGGCTTTCCTGTATTTAATTGCCAGCAAAATCATTGTAGTCTGTTCTTGCAGTTAAAAATTCATGAACTCTTAGGCCCCTTCCAGACTCGCAGCGCAGCTACCGGCCTGACCTCCCTGCACTGACGGGGGTTGCACAGCATTGTATTGATTTATGATGCTATGTAACCCTTACAGTTCTGGAATGTATTGGATAACACTGGCAGCATTATGTCAGTGTTATCCAATACATTCCAGAACTGTAAGGGTTACATAGCATCATAAATCAATATAATGCTATGCAACCCGTCAGTGCTGGGAGGTCAGGCCGGGAGCTGCGGACTCGCAGCGTGACACACGCTCGTCTGCAAGGGGCCTTACAGACCCCACTTCAGGATCTGCTAGTAAAACGGTTTAGCTATTATCGCTCCCTGATGAACGTGAGCCTTGGTGCTAGTGTGAACAGCACCACTGGGATTTTTTTTTTTTTTTTACACAACTAATTATATTTCTTTTCTTTTAGGTCTTGTTTGATCACATGGGCTGTCTTAAAAAATATGAAACTGTTCAGGATATTCTGAAGGAGTTTTTTGATTTAAGATTACATTACTATGGTCTACGGAAAGAGTGGTTAATGGGAATGTTAAGTGCTGAGGCTGCAAGACTTAACAATCAAGCCAGGTTTATCCTTGAGAAGATTCAAGGGAAGATGGCAATAGGTAATGATTCTTTGAAGAGCTCTGCGCAAATGTTTTGTTAACCAGTAACTGCATGTCATTTGTAACTTGCCTTTATCAAATCTATTAATTCCAGCTCCTACATAGTGATTATGTGTATCCATAACTGCCACTAGAAAGTTGGTTAATGCATTTTTTTCATTTTTAGAAAACAAGACTAAAAGGGAGCTAATTCAGATGTTGGTGCAGAAGGGGTATGAATCTGACCCTGTCAAAGCTTGGAAAGAAGCACAGGAAAAGGTAGGCAGAATTCACATTTCAATCTAAATGCGCTCCCTTTTACAAGGAAGGGGAGGGCTCATTAGCTTCTTAACATGATTGCTAATAATGTAGATGTCTGATGTGTGATGATCATCCAATGTCTTTACAGTCTGCAGAGGAAGATGATATCCCAGATCATAACGATGATAAGTCCTCAGATTCGGGTACCACATCGGGGCCTGATTTTAACTACATTCTCAACATGTCTCTATGGAGTCTTTCCAAAGAGAAAGTAGATGACCTGATTAAACAGAGAGATATAAAGGTATTGTACACATTTTTGTACATGGACAGCCAATTATACAATGTACTACTTATGCTTCATTTGTATGAAGAATAGACCTTTTTGAGTTGGTTAAAGTGGTTGTTTGTCTCCAGCAAATAGCATTTATCATGTAGACAAAGTTAATACAAGGCACTTACTATTGTATTGTGATTGTCCATATTGCCTCCTTTTGCAGATTTAATTCATTTTTCTATCACATTACACACTGCTTGTTTCCCGGGATTATGACCACCCTGCAGTGGCCATGCTTGCACTGAGCAGTGTATAATGTGAAGGAAAAATGAATCAAGCCAGCAAAGGAGGCAATATGGATACTATCAATATATTAGTAAGGGCCTTGTATTAACTTTCTCTACATGATAAATGCTATTTGCTGAAATGAGATAAACCTTTTAAAACTGCTAAACTCTTTCCTTGGTAATAGCGACATATAAGAAACTCAGGGGCACACTTTTATTAAGACCGCTATTTTAGACGCCAGTCTTAATAAGCCCTATACCTGGTGGTGGCTCTGCCAGAGTTATGAAGAGGCACCAGCCTCTTCAGAACTTTGGCAGATCCACCACCGCTTCTAAATTTAGACCGTTTTCTTCACCTAAAACAGGCGTAGAAAATGGTAAATGAGACGGGTCTACTGGACCTTTGCACCACAGTCTGCGCCAGAAATACGCCTACTTTAAGTGTATTTATGTTTAATAAATGACCTCCTCAGTCTATACATATAGAAGTCAGCGGCAATATGAATTAGATCATTATAGACAGAGTAAAGCACCTCAGACCTAAAATATAACTTTTAATGTAAAAAAATAAATCCATACAAAAATATACTTACAAATACAAAGCAGGTGAGCCAAATCGAAATAAGCAGAAAGTACATGCGACTCAAAACAGTCACTGTGCCTGAAAACATAGGTAATTAGTTAAGACCACCGTGTCTAAAACAGCTGTCAGACTAACTCTTGTGTGTCCCACCAATATCTGACTCCCCAATTAACATCGATGTCCTGATCTGTGCTTTTGAGCAGCTTTTATCTAAATACTGTACCTTACCAAATTACCAATGTAAAACTGCAATTAATTACAGTGCAGGTACGATAGCATTTTAGAGTCATTCTTACATGCAAAGTGTTGTCCTAATTTTGATTGGTCACGTAACCTTATGCTGAGCAACAGTGGATGTTATTGATGAATCTCTCCCTGAAACTAAGCTTCAAATTTATTTAGGGACTAGAAAGCTCTTTAGGCCTCTTTCACACGTCCGTGATGACATCTGTGTGAGGATGGTTATCAGTGAAGGAACAGTGTTTGGTCATTGTGTCAATTTTTTGCCCTCTGTGTGTCAACTGTATTCCACGTACACTACTAGGCTCACATTCAGCTTTCAGCACATGTCCTACCAAAGGTTCTTATAAATTACTGACAGAACATGGATGCCATCCGTGTTGTCAGTGGTTTACATGGTCAGTGGGAATAGCTGATGTGTGAATAAACATATTGTGCTGTCTGGGGCTGAAACGATTACTCGAATTAATCGATTAACTCGACACAAAAAAAATCCTCGAATCGATGATTCGTTTGTGACCACAGAGTGTGAGTGAAGAGCTTGCTATTCATCACGCTCCGTGGTCACCCGCCTGCTCGCACAACTCGCTGCTTTGGATCCTGACGTACACACATCTTCAGGATATTTTATTTCACTGGCGCTGCGGCTGGGCACTGATGGCTAGGAGGGGGAGTGGGAGAACTGATGGCAGTGGGGGGAGCTGGTGGCATTGGGGGAGGAGCAGATGGCAGTGGGAGGGGGAGCAACTGATGACCTGTGGGAGCTGGTGGCACTGGGGGTGGTGGAGAGCTGGTGGCACTGGGGGTGGTGGAGAGCTGGTGGCACTGGGGGTGGTGGAGAGCTGGTGGCACTGGGGGTGGTGGAGAGCTGGTGGCACTGGGGGTGGTGGAGAGCTGGTGGCACTAGGGGTGGTGGAGAGCTGGTGGCACTGGGGGTGGTGGAGAGCTGGTGGCACTGGGGGTGGTGGAGAGCTGGTGGCACTGGGGGTGGTGGAGAGCTGGTGGCACTGGGGGTGGTGGGGAGCTGAAGGCACTGGGGGTGGTGGAGAGCTGAAGGCAAGTAACGAAGGGTGTTGGGGACTGATGGCAGGGAGTCTGAGTTTTTATAAAGGAAAACAGTCTATTAATTCATTTTTTCTTATTAGAGTACTCGATTAATCGTAAAAATAATCGTTTACTGCAGCCCTAGTGCTGTCTATGGAGAAGACAGGACCGCACATGATTTATTGATGTGTGAAAGATGCTGCCGATTCATGCCAAAATACACAGTGGAAAATATCTGTTACATATGGACATAAGTGGTCATTAACCATTAATTTTATGTTCGTGTCTTGATTCTATGCAATATTCTTGTTCATCACCCACTCACCGAGTCATTAGGACACTGGAGAGTCTCTCTGTTGGGACAAGCCATCTAAAATGTATTTATGTTTTAGGGTAAGGAGCTAAACGAACTGAAGAAAAAATCTCCGTCCGACCTCTGGAAAGATGACTTGGCAGCTTTTATTGATGAGCTTGATGTAAGTACAGACAGGACCCTTCATACAGAAAATATAGTTGGGGATCACACACACGCCAATTTTTGTCACTTATCCTAGGGTGTTCGGTCCCCTTGATCAGACATTAGTGCCATAAAAGTGCAAATAAAATACTTAGTTTATGTAATTTCAGTGAAGTGTTTAGCAATAACCTGGCTAAACACAACCTGTTGTGTTTGAATGTGACTTGAAGTATAAAAAAGTTTGGGGACCTTGTGTACATTTCATTGGGTGTTCTTATTGGAGACTTAAAAGTAACTTTGATTTCTCTGTTTAGAAAGTGGAGGCTCAGGAAAAAGAAGACGCTTTAGCTGGCATTGCTAGCAAAGCAATAAAAGGTAAAGTAGGCAAACCAAAAATGAAGAAGCTTCAGCTAGAGGAGACCTTGCCATCAATGTACGGCAGAAGAATAGAGCCCCAGATTAGTGCAATGAAAGCTGATGTCAGTAAGAAGTTGCTCAAGAAGAAGAAGGTGAGGATGGTCTGTCATCAAGTGTACAAATACCTTTTTGTTTTTTGTTTTCACGTGCAATGACCATTTCGTTTTTTCTTTTGCAGGGTGAAATGGACTCCTTAGCACTAAAACTAGAGTTTGATGAGGAGTTTGGCACCACAGTAGCAGAGGGAGGTGAAGACTCTCAGACCACTACTCCAGTAAAGCCTGTAAAGCCCAAGCGGGAAAGGAAAGAGAAGGAGCCTGGTATGTGAGATTACACAGTATTTATGTGTTTGCCAGTTTTAGTATTCACTTTCTAATGGGTGTTGCCTGAAACATAGCCTGGTCACCCAGAAGAATGTAGATCGGCAGCACTAACTAAGGCTGAGTTCACACGGGTGAGATTTCCGCGCGGGTGCAATGCGGGAGGTGAACGCATTGCACCCGCACTGAATCTGGACCCATTAATTTCTATGGGGCTGTGCACATGAGCTGTGATTTTCACGCATCACTTATGCGTTGCGTGAAAATCGCAGCATGCTCTATATTGTGCGTTTTCCACGCAACGCAGGCCCCATAGAAGTGAATGGCGCTGCGTGAAAATCGCAAGCATCCGCAAGCAAGTGCGGATGCTGTGTAATTTTCACGCACGGTTGCTAGGAGACGATTGGGATGGAGACCCGATCATTATTATTTTCCCTTATAACATGGTTATAAGGGAAAATAATAGAATTCTGAATACAGAATGCATAGTGAAATAGCGCTGGAGGGGTTAAAAAAGAATTCTTTAACGCACCTTAATCCACTTGATCGCGCAGCCCGGCTTCTCTTCTGCCTTTATCTTAGCTGTGTGCAGGAACAGGACCTGTGGTGACGTCACTCCGGTCATCACATGATCCATCACCATGGTAAAAGATCATGTGATGACCGAAGTGAAATCACCACAGGTCCTGTTCCTGCACACAGCTAAGATGAAGGCAGAAGAGAAGCCGGGCTGCGCGATCAAGTGGATTAAGGTGAGTTAAAGAATTTTTATATTTTTTTTTTACCCCTCCAGTGCTATTGTACTATGCATTCTGTATTCAGATAATACAATCTACAACGATCCCAAGCCCGAACTTCTGTGAAGAAGTTCGGGTTTGGGTACCAAACATGCGCGATTTTTCTCACGGGAGTGCAAAACGCATTACAATGTTTTGCACTCGCGCAGAAAAATTACGCATGTTCCCGCAACGCACCCGCACCTTTTCCCGCAACGCCCGTGTGAACTCAGCCTAACTGAGACATCAGTCTGCACCCTGAAACGAAGAAGGTAGTTTACAGTGCCCAGAGGTTTACTATCCATTTATTGTAAATCTTGACTGAGTGCTCTCATGTACTGCTCAGTGTTAGGCTACTTTCACACTGGCGTTTTGGCTTTCCGTTCGTCAGATCCGTTCAGGGCTCTCACAAGCGATCCAAAACGGATCATGCCTAACGCATTCTGAATCGAAAAGGATCCGCTCAGAATGCATCAGTTTGCCTCCGATCAGTCACCATTCTGCTTTGGAGGCGGACACCAAAATGCTGCCTGCAGCGTTTTGCTGTCCGCCTGACGAAGCGGAGCCAAACGGATCCGTCCTGATACACAATGTAAGTCAATGGGGACAGATCCGTTTTCTCTGACGCAATCTGGCACAATAAAAAACGGATCCGTCCTCCATTGACTTTCAATGGTGTTCAAGACTGATCCGTCATGGCTATAGAAGACATAATACAACCGGATCCGTTCATGACGGATGCATGTGGTTGTATTATTGTAACGGAAGCGTTTTTGCAGATCCATGACAGATCCACAAAAAAACGCTAGTTTGAAAGTAGCCTTAAAGTGTGCTTGTTACTGGCAACACACACATTACACAGCCGGGCCCGACATTGATGCGCGAACGGGCTATAAGGAAATATGATGTCACAGAGCCACAAGGCTGGCCGGAGTTTACTGAGGGGTGGAGTTAGGCGCGAGTGAGGCCGGCAGACTTTCAGCCCCTGGGCACTTGCGATGGCTCATTAGCATATCCTAAAACTACTTTTTGGGGCGATTTGAAGGATCCGAAATGCTAAACACAGGTGACATCTGTGTCATGTCTTTGTGTCCCACTGAACAATGTGATCTGCTTAAAACCGGTCAGGTAGGTGACAGGCTCCCTTTAAGAATTTTACTTTAAAATAGTCACGTCATAATCGGCTGTTGCTACCATTTATACACTGGTTTATGCAGATTTTTGTTGCATTTAATTTTCTTAGGATCTCGAGCTAAAAGGATTTCTCTGACTCCAAAAACCTCCACCATCAAAAAAGGGAAGAAGAGGAACCCCTGGTCAGAAGATGAATCCAAGTCAGACAGTGATATTGAAGAGACTGAAGTAGTAGAACCTGTAGTCATACCTCGAGATTCCCTACTGAGAAGAGCAGCTGGTAAGTCTTAAATGTAAGATTTTTAAAGTAGGATTTTGGTGTACCGTAAACATGTTCAACCTTGGCCAAGAGACCTTAAAATCTCATAGCCTTTAAAGAGGTTATGCAAGAATGAGGGGTGGGGGTTGCAAAGCAGTGATTGGCTGTGGAGATGTCAGACTGGATGTTTTCAGAGGAGCAGCCCAGGTGTGGAAGAGAAGGAACAGGAAGCCAGCGCCGGGAAGCAGGTAAATAAGCTTCCTTTCTCGCTCGTTATCATTGGGGGGACACAGGACCGTGGGTATAGCTGCGACCACTAGGAGGCGACACTAGGCTAGAACTGTTCTCCTCCCCTGCAGGCTATACCCCCTCCAGCCAGGAGAGAGCAACTCCGTTTTAGCTTAGTGTCTGCAGGAGGCAGACCTCCCTGCCTTATTTAGCCTTTTTCCCTTTTAGGTTTGGGAAACTGAGTCGCCCATCCTCTCTGTTATCCCAGGGAGCAAGACTGGTGTCGGAGTCCCTCACCGCTCGACCTCCCCACAGAAGCAAAAGGAGGATCCAAGGCAGCCCAGCTCCCCTGCTTCCCGCCAGCCAAGGGGTCGCCTAGGTGGTGAGTTCTTCCTGCCTAGCTGTTCCCCTCCCCCAGAAGCCAGCTGAGCACCGACCCTGGTCTTCAAGGGACTTTTAACCCTTCCTGGCCAGCCACTTCTTTTCGGCCGGCACCGAGTTATCAAAGGTTTAGATAGGCAGTGCAATTTGTTTTAATTATGAAGAATTTAACCCTTCCTACAACTTATCCATTTGAGGCTAGGCATCCCAGTCATATATAAAAAAAAAGAAAGAACATTAATAGGGGCCCCGCTCACCTCAGCCCACATCACCGCAGGATCACCCTGACCGTGCGGTACCAGACTGGGCCCGTGCCCTGTCCCGGACACAGGAGGACCTCTCATAGTTTCCTAGTCCGCCCTCCGCGGCCGCTTGGTTGATAATTCTGCACCTGCGCAATACAGTGAAGGACCCCTGAAGGATTCCCAATCCGCCTTCCGGGGCTGTTTGACTGACATTCCTCCACCTGCGAAATCAAATGGAGGACCTCTGACATTCCCTATCCACTCTCCTGGGTCGTTTGGTTGATAATTCTCCACCTGCGCAATCCAGTCGAGTACCTCTGGAAGTCCCAATCCACCCTCCTGGGTTGTTTGGTTTATAATTCTCCACCCGCGCAATTCAATAGAGGACCTCTGACATTCCCAGTCCGCCCTCCTGGGTCAATTGGTTGATAAATCTCCACCTGCGCAATCCAGTGGGGGAACCTCTGGAACTTCCCAATCCACCCTCCAGGGTCGTTTGGTTGATTACCCCCTTCCATAGGCGGCGTAATCGCAATATTACGGAATACAATTCTTGCCTGATACATTGACCCCTGCCATAGGTGGACTAAGCGCAATAACACTGGTTTCAGTGCCGGATGTATGCGTTCCCCATTCCGTAGGTGGCGGCATTGCATCTCCACTGGATTCAGTACTTGCTGTATGCATTTCCCCTTCCATAAGTGGCGCAATGATTTTATCACTGGTTACAGTGTGTGCTGTATGCATTATCCCCTTACTTAGATGGAGTAAGTGCACTACCGCTGGGTACAGAACTCGCCAAATGCATTAGTTCCTGCCGTATGCATTAACCCCCCTTCCCTTTATAGAGGGAGTAATCGCCCTACCACTGACTGCAGTGCTTGCCGTATTTACCACCTCCCATAGGTGGAGTAATTGCACTACCACCGACGGCTGTGCTTGCCGTATGCATTACCACCTTCAATACGTGGGGTAATTGCACTACCATTGGATATGGTTCTGACTGTCACGCTGTCCCCTTCCATAGGCGGAGTACTGCACTACCAATGAATACTGCAATTCGACTACGCCACGGCTCTAGATGCCTTCGCTTCTTTCACAAGTGGGGCATGGCAACAGTCAGTACCCGCGGGTGCCCTGTACTCATCTAGTGGTATATGGGTGCCGCCAGTGGATACGTTGGCTATTTCCACATTGTATCCTTCTTTTCTTTTTCGGTGCTCGTTTGGGGCATGATTATGACATCCTCTGTCTCTCAGGGGGTTACCTAGCAACACTTGGGTGTCCTAGAGACCCCCTATCTCCATGGGCCTCCACTTTTCTAGTCGGTGATGGTATTTGTCCCCTTCAATAGGTAGTGTGTACGCTATTGCACATAATATTGTGAATACGTTCCAGCCAGTCGAGCGTTTCACTGACTCTGTATTCTCTATTCACCACTCCTCCTTGTCTGGGGAAGTGGTTATGCTGGCACTCTGGTTTAGCAACTACAGCATGTTCTCATCCGCAGGTGCAGTGTTTACGTGCCCGAGTTTGTAGTCTCTGCAGTAGGGCATCCACCTCAGGTAGGGGTTCTACCCTGGTGTTAGTTTGGGCGGTTGCTCCTGTTCAGCGCCCTTCCCAGTTGGGGTGTTTAAGTTTAGCTCCACTTAACTGGGGCAGTATGGTACCAGGGCTTCTACTGGATGTCCTTAGGCCTTCCCCTCAGTTTTGCGCTAGCGGGGCAGGCGGTGGCTACTGCCGTGGTAGTGGTATTTGCATTGCCACTACATACTATGGTTCCTACTGCACAGCTCCTTGGTCAAGTGGCGGATTCCTCTAGCACTGAATTCGGTGGCCTCTGCCCTGTGGCCCCCATCTCAGCTGGAAGATGGTGCTAGAAATTCAGTTGTGGCTCCCCTTGCATGGCTTCCTCCTCAGGCGGAGTATTGCACGACCACTAGATCCTGTGGCTACTTCGGTATTGCACCAGTCTCATATGGGAAATGGGCTTTAGACCTAACCTCTACTTTCTCGCCCAATTTCCTTGGGGGACACAGAAGACCTTGGGTATAGCTCAGCTCCCTAGGAGGCGTGACACTAAGTGAAAACTGTTAAGTCCCTCCTCTATCAGCTATACCCTCAGCCTGGAGAGAGAGACTGCCAGTTTTTTGCTTAGTGTCCAAGGAGGCAAGACACTCCCTGCTCTGCAGGGCTGTTTTCTCCTTGTTTAAATTTAGATTTTTACTTTTTTCTTTTTGTTCCAGATCATCAGGGACAACAGAGACGCACTAGACCTCTCTGCTTCTCCCGGGGTTGAGCTGCGCAAGTGCCGGTCACCCGCACTGCTGCCTCCCCCACAGAAGGCAAGGTGGATCAGGGCAGCCTAGCTCCCCTACATCCCGCCAGCTCAAGGGTCGCCCGCACGCCAAGTCCCTCTTCCAGCGTCCTGCCACTACGAGGCCAGTAGCTGAAGGGGCGACCCTGCTGGAACGGACCGAGGGTGAAGACGGCTATGGTGAGAGAGTGGCTTCTTCAGCCCTACGTCCCCCACCCTCCCACCCTGGTCTCCTGCGTGCCTGACCCCCATACTGTGCTTCTGGACCCTTCTGTCACTGCTGGACCTAGGCTGGCCCATGGGGTGCCGCAGGGCTACAATCTACTCCCTGCTCCCTGCTCCCTCTCCTCCCTTCCTAGCCTCCATAGGACATTGCAGCTCCCACGCTAGCTGCAGAATGCTGTGAATAGGTTCAGCCACATCTCCTACCGGCGTCCCTCCTGGGAACGATGCACTCGCATCCGCACGGGCATCCGGTCTCAGGGTCCCCCATCCCCTTACCGATGCGCTGCTCTGGGCCGGGGGCCCGTTCCTGACGGCAGTGGCGTAAATTTTGCAGGCTTCGCGGCCTGCTGGGCCGCACCTCCGGCGCTCCTTCCCGGCCCCCGTCTGTTCTGGCCTGCGGGGTGGACTCATCTCAGTAGTGCTGCCTGTATGCATGCTCCTTCCATAGGCGGCATGGTGTCGCACTCCCCGGCTGGTGCATGTTTCCCTTCTAGATGGTTCTTGCCCTCTCCCGGGATACAGCGCTGGCCAAGTGCATGCGGCCCCTTTTTTTCTGTAGGCAGAATTCGTCACCCTCCAGCTATGGTGCCTGCCATGTGCATGACAACCCCTTCCTAGGCGGGATACTGCACTCTCTCTGGCTGCGGGCTTGCCTGGTGCATGACCCCCTTCTTAGGCGGAATACTGCACTCTCACCGGATACGATGCTGGCCATGTGCACGAGAACGCTGCACTCTCACTGGATTCGCTGCCGGTCATGTGCACAACCCCCTACCATAGGCGGAACGCTGCACTCACTGGATTCGCTGCCGGTCATGTGCATGTCCTCCTTCCATAGGTGGAATCTGCACTCTCACCAGATACGGTGCTGGTCTGGTGCACGACCCCCTCCCATAGGGGAACGCTGCACTTTCACTGGATTCGCTGCCGGCCATGTGCGTGATCCCCTTCCATAAGCGGAAACGCTTCACTCACTGGATTCGCTACCGGCCATGTGCATGACCCCCTTTCTTAGGCGGAATACTGCACTTCATCGGATATGGTGCTGGGCATGTGCACGACCTCCTTCTATAGGGAAACGCTGCACTCACACTGGATTCGTTGCCGGCCATAGACATGACTCCCTTCCGTAGGCAAAATTCTGCACTCTCACTGGATTCGCTGCCGGCCATGTGCATGACCCCCTTCCATAGGCGGTATGCTGCACTCTCATTGGATTCGCTGCCGTCCTTGGGCATGCCTCCTTCCCTCAGGCGCCATGCATACACTCTCACTGAGTAGGGTCGTTCTCTCGCTGGTAAGTTGCTGGCCATGTGCATGACCCCCTTCCAGGGTGGGGTGCTTGCAACTCTCACTGGATCCGCTGCCGGCCATATACATGTTCCCCCTTCCGTGGGCGGTGTACTGCACTCTCACTGGATTCGCTGCCGGCCATGGGCATGTCTCCTTTCCTCAGGCAACATACACACACTCTCACTGACTGTGTTTGTTCTCTCGCCAGTACGCTGCTGGCCAGGTGCATGACCCCCATCCATGGCGGGGTGCTCGCACTCTCCCTGGTTGCAATACTGGCCATGGGCATGTCCCCCCCTTTCTGGGCGGCATACTGCACTCTCACCAGATACGTTGCTGGCCTCTAACATGGGGGAGTGCTTGCACTCCCATTGGATACGGTGCTAGCCTTGTGCGTGACCACCCCTCATTCCATGGGCGGAATTTTGTACGCTCACGGGACTCACGGCTGATCTTGTATATGCTGTGCTGGACTTGTACATGTCCCCATTCATTGGCGGAGTAGTTGTACTCTCACGAAATTCGGTGTTTGGTGGATTATTGCACACTCACTTAATGCTAGGATAACCCTGTGCATGTCCCCATTTCACTAGGTGGACCTCCTGCGTCCTGCTGGATGCTGTGTGGCCATGTGCATGGCCCTCTTCTGGGCGGAATATGGTATGTCCTACTTCTCTGAAGTATGTACTGGCCTTGGGCATCACCCCCTTGTGGGGCGGGCCTTGCACGCTTGCTGTCTGCAATGTTTGCCAAGTACATTTCCCCCTCTTCTGGGCGGACTGCTTGCGTTCCATCGCATGCCATACTAGTCTTGTGCATACCCCCCTTTCTGGTTGCACTTCCGTAGATTCTGTTGGACTCTGTGGCTGGCCCTCTTCGCTGAGTGACTATTTTGCAGTGAGCGGACGTTCTTGTGCGCTCTGTGCGTTGTTGGGCCGTGTATGCCTTCTCCTTCCGTAGGTGGGTTGGCTTTCTCACTGCTTACGGGGCTGCTCGTACGTATGCCTCCATTCCTCCTGCGACATACCGTTTTACTCTTGGGATACGATGATTGCCGCAAGCCTGGCACTCTTCTCTGAAGAGATCTTTCTGTTCACCTGACCTGGACGGGCTCTATTTGCTCTCTACTGCAGCGAGCTGGGTGGTATCCATTCTCTGTTCGGAATGTATATTGCGTTTCCGTTGTGACGGTATCCACCATGTTCGTTGGCCCTTCCGCCTGGGGAGTGTTCGTGGTTCCTAGATGTGTACCCATTCGTCCCCCCGCTGCATTGCTTCCCTGCGCAAGCGGTCACATGGTGGAGAGTGCTGTCTCCAGCCCCCCTCGAAGTCTACGTTGGCTCTGGTGGGATTACGGTTCCCTCGCCTATTACCATTTCTCCTCTTCGGATGCATTTTGGTATGAGTCCTTCCTGTTGGCACCCTCTGTGCTTCAGTCTGTTCTGCTACCAGGTTCGAGCCGCTCTTCTCGAGCAGGTCGCCCAACTTCTCTTGGGTGCTCGATGTCCCAGGGACCTCCACTTTGGGTTCATTAGGGTATTCGCCTTCTGCGAGGCGGTGAGCCGGACGTCTCGGAGTAGCAGAGTTCTGCTTTTGAGCGGTCCTATGGCTTCCCTGTTGCCCACTCCTCCTTTCGGTTGGAGGGTGTCATCCGGTCTGTCTCAACAGTTTTTTCTCGCCGGCTCTGTTTTGGCTTCCGCTGGGAAAGATTTACTCCGATGTGGCTTCTGCCCCGGCCAGGCTTCAGGGGCTGTTCCTTCACTGCCCTCCCCTCTGGGGAGAACATGGTTGTTCACATGGATGGTTCCGGTGTTCCTTATGGCCTCCTACTGTCTCCATTATTCACACTGGCTGTACTAGCTGTGTGCCTATTTACCGGGTTTGCCGCGTTCTGTCCTCCCGCTGGGTGCAGATAACTTTTTCCATTCTGGGCAATGGTCCTGCTGTGGACTTACCTTCTCGGTAACTTGGCGGGACTACTTCTTCTGTCAAGATTATCCTTAAATCCCCCACACCGGGACTGTAGAACACCTTTCTGGGGTGGCTACATCGACATGGACTTTAGCCTGACTTGTCCTGGCATCTGTCGAATGCTGGGCGGGCTCTTTTCGGTTCCTTCCGTTTGTCCTTCTGCTCCCCCACTCCGGGTGGATACGGGACGACGTTGCTCGGGGGCCGACGGGACCAGTTTTACCAACCTTTTTGCCCGTGTCACTGATCTGCGCCTACTCACATTGGGTTTTCTCCCGCCTGCCCAGGCGATTCCAGCGGGCACGCTAGTGTTCGCTCCCGGCCGTGCGTCGTCCAGGTTCTGTTGTCTGACTTAGGATCTTACCTGGGGTTCTGTAGGAAGCTGGACATTCCCCCACTCTGCCTTTCTCTTCCCATGATTCTGTCTTCTCCAGTCCGGCCTGGACCTGCGACTGGGACTCTGTTACTTGAAGTGTCAAGTGTCGGCGCTGTCCTTCCTCTTCCAGCGTTCCCTGTAAAGAACTTCTGCCCTGGGAACTACATACTGAGCTCTTGGCGCCTCACTCTTTCCCTTGGAGCCGTTACAGAAGTTCTCTCTCTACTCCTTCTGTCCTCTACGGTTGTGTTTCTGTAGCCATCGTGTCTCTGCAGTTTGTAATTGGACATCTCCGACTCTTGTCGACGCTCGGTCTCTTGTGTTTCCAGGAGGTCCGCGCAAAGGTTGACGGCTCCAGGGTGGCTTTCCTCCGCTTTATCAGAATGGCTATTGCTGAGGTTACTGCATCAAGGGCAGGGTTCTGTTTTTGGTGTCACCGTTCATTTCACCAGAGCGGTTGGTGCCTCCTGGGCCGGAGGCATTGGGCTTCGGCCATGCAATTGTGCAGGGTGGCCACGGTCTTCCTTGCACTCCTTATCAAGTTCTACAGGGCGCGTACTCTGGCTTCGGCGGCTGCTGCCTTGGGCCGCCTGGTTTTGCAGGCGGCATTTCCTTGATGCCTTCGGGTGCTTCGCCTTGGTGCTGTGGTCTCTCCCCTCTTGGACTGCTTTTGAACGTCCCAAGGTCTTCTGTGTCCCCCAAGGAAATTGGGCGAGAAAACGAGATTTTTGTATAACTTACCAGTAAAATCTCTTTCTCGCTCTTTCCTTGGGGGACACAGCACCCACCCATTCATTGTTTTTTTCTGCACGGTTTCCCGTTGGGTAGTTGGCTTGTTGTTTCCACTTGTTGGACTTTGCCTTTTCTCACTACTTGGACACGCAACTGGCAGTCTCTCTCTCCAGGCTGAGGAAATAGCTGATGGAGGAGGGGCTTAACAGTTTTCACTTAGTGTCACGCCTCCTAGGGAGCTGAGCTATACCCAAGGTCTTCTGTGTCCCCCAAGGAAAGAGCGAGAAAGAGATTTTACTGGTAAGTTATACAAAAATCTTGTTTTTTTCTCCTTCCGTCCTTTTCCTTCTCTGGCTCAGGGTTCACAGCCTTCCCGCATGCCTTGGTGGCTCCTACGTTACTACCTTCCCCTCATCTGCATTTGCACGGGGTATTCGTTTGTGGCCTTCTACTTCCAGCCATATACCGAACCCGGATGGTGGGCTTTGGCACCCTCCACATCAATCTTTCTACAAGTAAATCCTTTCCATTGGTCCGGGGGTGCTACCTGTATCTACACTTACCTCTCAAGACATGACGAATGACTGTCATGTCAGTCCGATGGTGGTCACACACATCCCTCCTTCTACAGGTGTATCCTTCCCATTGGTCCGGGAGTGCTACCTGTACCTACACTTACCTCTATTAAGACATGACTAATGACTGTCATGTCAGTCCGATAGTAGTCATACTTTTTCACTGCCCATTCCATGGGTTGACTACGAGACTCCCCACACCAGGCAGAGCGGGGTTGCTGTCACGTCTTGCCACCATGATAAACGTTTTGTTCCTGGAACGGAACACCCTTTCTATTTCTTCTCCTCCTCGAGCTGAATGGTGGCCGGCCTTCCCCTTCTGTCTACCTGGCCAGTAGCCATGCGTGGTACTGTTCTGGAATCCCATCACTATTTTTTCCTATGTGACCAGTGTTTTCTCAGGTACGGTTGGGGCGTTGGACATCGTCATTACTCTCCGTCCGGCAGGAGTATTTCTCTCATCTTGGTCCGGTTCATTTTTCCCCGTCGGGCAACGTTGCCACACTGTCAATATATGGTCGCTGACAAGGCTTCCCACCGCCGGTGATTCTCACATCGGCTTTATTTCTACCTATTTCCCAGCTACTGGTTATTTGGCCTGCAGTTGGGCATGCCTGATTCAGGCGTTTTTTTCTCTCTGGTTTGTCCACCAGCTTCTCTAGTCAGAGGTCTCACCACAAGTCTCTACGCCTCTGGGGGCATCGGTACACCAAGTCACCGCTTCCTAAGGAGCGTTCCCCTTAGCAGAGGGGGATCCTGCAGTCCTGGAATTTTTGGTTCTGCTTCCAGAGTTAGGACCAGGTACTTGTTTTTTCGCCCAAACGACCTGTAGGTCGTCTGGTGGTTTTTCAGTAAGGAACATGGCCTCTCTCTGTGACGTCGTCTTCCCCGCTTTTTTTCTTCTGGGAAGGTGGCGTCCCTGATGGCGGGCTCATCCGCCTGGCGAATTTTGGAGTTGGTAGCGTCTTTCTTGTACGTACATGCTTTCTTGTCAGCCACCCACGTAAGGCACGGCTCCGCCCTATACCTTCCTTTTCGCTGAAGGTTGTCGTCGCCTTCCACGTCAACACAGACATTTGTTTTCCGTTCCCTCGCATTCTAGAGAGCGAGCTCTGCATCAGCCATGGGATTTGGGCTCGAAAGTTGCTTGTCCATGGCTAGCTCTTTCCGCCATGCGGACTCTTGCCTACTTCTTCTTGGAGGGCCTTATAAAGGCTCGGCGGCCTCGAAGGGGACGTTCCAGGTGGATCTGTTTGGCAGTTGCTGAGGCATTCCGCTCCCAGGGCAAGGCACCGCCCAGCGGAGTTACGGTACACCCGACCAGCGGTTGGCGCTTCTTGGGTTCATCTCCACCATGCGTCAGCTTCACAGTCTTACAAGGCAGCGACTTTGTCCTCCTTGCACACGTTCACCAAGTTTTACTAGGTGCACTCCTTTGCATCGGCGCATGCTGCCTTGGCCACAAGGCCTTGCAGGCGGCAGTGTCCTGAGCTTCCTTGAGGGCGTTTTTTCCATAGGTGTGGGCTCTTCCCTCCCTGTGGACTGCTTTGGGACGTCCCACGGTCCTGTGTTCCCCAATGATAACGAGCGAGAAAACAAGATTTTTGTGAACTCACCTGTAAAATCTTTCTCGCTGAGTTTTCATTGGGGGACACAGCACCCACCCAGTATGTATATTCCTTTTGACGCTAAGGTTTAGTGATGGGTTAGCCAGGTGCGTTCTTAGTTTGGTTCGGACCACTGGCGTTTGTTGTGTATTTTTACTCTTCTTATTTTGGTTTGTTTCTCTTGCTCTTACTGCTTGGGTAAAAAACTGAGTTGCTCTCTTCTGGCTAGAGGGGGTATAGCCTGCAGGGGAGGAGTTAACAGTTCTAGCCTAGTGTCGCCTCCTAGTGGCAACAGCTGTACCCATGGCCCTGTGTCCCCCAATGAAAACTCAGTGAGAAAGAGATTTTACAGGTGAGTTCACAAAAATCTAGTTTTCACAGGACCACCCAAGTGCCCCCTCCCTTTTCATTCTTGCACATTCCCTTTAAGTTCTGACAAATTTACATTACATTGTTGAAGTTTTACATAAGACTGCCATGCTCTGCCCTCCCAACACCACCGCAAAAGAGCACACCTTGCGATATGGGCATAATCTTATGGGTCATGTTTTATGACTGGTGATGTATGTCCTGAGATCTATAATCTGATCCTTTTAACATAAAATGCCTCTCACTTGATTCTTATATCTCCACAGCTGAACGACCCAAGTACACATTTGACTTTTCAGAAGAGGAAGATGCAGATGATGATGATGACGATGATCAATTTATTAGTAGTAATAATGATCTCAATGACTTCAAGCCAAAATCGTCTCCAGTTCCAAACAATCAAAATGATGACGATGCTCATTCAGACAGTCCAGAAAAAGAGGATTATGATTTCTCATCTTTCAAATCAACTAAATCCACAGAGTACGTAGCAGCCAGAAGATTCAGTTGCAAAGTGACAGCATCTAGAAGTTTAATTGTTTCAAATATTCAAGTGGTTCTTAACTTACCTTTTATTTCTATTCCCCCCCATGTAGAAAACCAACGGAAACCCAGAAGAAAAAGGATATACCGGTAGATGATATATTTTCTTCCACTTCAATTTCTTCAAAGATAAATGACGGTAATAGTTTATTATAATTTTATAGGAAAAGGATAGTAGAGCTTTTGTCACTCAACATGTGATGGCCTCTAGTCACAATTCATACATGGACAGTTTCACACTTTTCTAAAATAATAATCATATTCCTATACTGAGATATTTTCTGAAAGTTGTAAATTTCATGCAACTGTGCATTTTGAGAAAAATGCATATGAATTCATGCTTGTAGCCGAAAGCCTAAGGCTGAGTTCACACGGTCGAGATTTCCGTGCAGGTGCAATGCGGGAGGTGATCGCATTGCACCCGCACTGAATCCGGACCCATTCATTTCTATGGGGCTGTGCACATGAGCAGTGATTTTCACGCATCACTTATGCGTTGCGTGAAAATCGCAGCATGCTCTATATTGTGCGTTTATTACGCAACGCAGGCCCCATAGAAGTGAACAGGGATGAGTGAAAATCGCAAGCAAGTGCGGATGCGGTGCGATTTTAACGCACGGTTGTTAGGAGACTATCGGGATGGAGACCCGATCATTATTATTTTCCCATTCTTAATACAGAATGCATAGTACAATAGCGCTGGAGGGGTTAAAAAAATAAAAAATAATTTAACTCCCCTTAATCCACTTGTTCGCGCAGCCGGCATCTCTTCTGTCTTCTTATTTGCTGTGTACCGGAAAAGGACCTGTGGTGACTTCACTCCGGTCATCACATGGTCCATCACATGATCAATCACCATGGTAAAATATCATGTGATGGACCATGTGATGACCGGAGTGACGTGATCAAAGGTCCTATTCCTGTACACAGCAAAGAAGAAGACAGAAGAGATGCCGGCTGCGCGAGCAAGTGGATTAAGGGGAGTTAAATATATATATATATATTTTTTTTTAACCCCTCCAGCGCTATTGCACTATGCATTCTGTATTAGGAATGCTATTATTTTCACTTATAACCATGTTAGAAGGGAAAATAATACAATCTACACAACCCCGATCCCAAACCTGAACTTCTGTGTAGACTTTCGGGTTTGGGTACCAAGCATGCCGATTTTTCTCACGTGCGTGCAAAACGCGCATGTTCCCGCAACGCACCTCCACCTTTTCCCGCAACGCCCGTGTGAACCCAGCCTAAGTGGTTTAAAAAAAAAGCTTCTGTCTGCACGAACTACACTAAACCAGTCATACAGCCCTGTAGGGTTGATCCTGCTGATTTAAAATGATACCTGTCTTGTGAAACTCAATTGTCATGCCTGAGAAAAAAGATGTTCATTGTTTATACTAGTGAGGGCTTCAGGGAACTACGGGGTGGGGCCTATCTCTTCTGTGCACCTATGCACGCCCCTTGGTGCCCCGAAGCCCTCATTTGTATAAAGAATAAACTTCTTCTTTTTTTTTTTTCTTTCTTCTCAGGCGTGACAATTGATTTTCACAAGACATGTATCATTTTTATCATCTGGAGCAACTCGACCAGGTAGTATGCTGCTGATGGATGCACTTTAACATATGTTGGGGGAAGGATGCAAATACATAGTATACTATGGTTTTCTATCCTGCACAGTACAGCAAGAAAAAAAAGGAAACATACCATATTAGAATTTTATTTTTTTATGCAATAGAACCGTATGGTGACAGATGGCATCTGTCTGAGACATCCATTTAATATATGTCATGTGTACATTAAATGTGGGTCAAAAAATGTGGATGCGAACTGGGCTTCAAGATGTTCAGAGTTCATTCATGCCTGTATCTATATACAGATTGAGTAAAACTTGTAATCTATACATGTAAATTCCTGCTTGTTCTGGGCTTTGCAGTCCCTTTGACGGTCCTATCAGTGACTGACAGCCTTCCCTCTATGACTCTATACAGAGAGAGCTCTCAATCACTGATCACTTCACAGCCCAGAATAACAGGAATATAAATTTCTCGTTCATTCCATTGGGGGACACAGACCATGGGTATAGCTTAGAGATATTACTAGGAGGGACACTATGCAAAAAAAGAAGCTCCTCCTCCTCAGGCTATACCCCCAGGCACCTCCAGGAGAACTTCAGTCTTTGCTTAGTGTCCGTTCAAGGAGGTTGACATTTATTCTTCTCCTGTTTGTTATTTTTTTCTGGTTTCAGATGGGGACGCAGGTCAGCATTGCGCTTTCCTGGCCCCTGTGGAGGGTCTGCCACGGTCTTCTGAAGGTTCCTGGCTACCTCCCATTCCCCCACAGAAGAAAAGTGGATCCAGGCTCGACATGTTAGCTCTGGCATCCCACCAGCTGCTGGGACACCTGCTGCCTACCCTCCACCAGAGCACTGCTCTCCTTGATTGGAGTCAGACGTCTGAAGAGGTGAATCCCTGCTGGTCTGGACATCGAGGGAGCATGCTGTGCAGATAAGTATTGCCTGCTTCAATCTCCCTCCTTTCCCCCCCCTCCCCCCACCCCTTCATGTCGTCTGTCTGGCGCTCTGTAACCTGAGGTGAGCTAGAGAAGGACCGGCTGGGGGCATTTTTTCCCGTTGGGAGGGGGCCCTTCTGGGGAGGGCTGGTGATTCCACTGATACCTGCCTGCAGCTCAGACTATGGCCGCACCGGCGGCAATCTTGGCACTGAAGGAGTGTATTTTATCTTATGGCCGCTGCGCTCTCTGCAGCTCCCGCCGGCCTGCTCCTCCCGATATTAACCCCTGCTGCGCCGTTTCTGGCGAAGGGGTGTATTTGAAGTGCGCGCGCGCGCGCTTATTTCGCGCGCTTATTTCGCGCCGCAATGACGCGTCCAAGGGGGCGGAGCCTCGGCGTCCAGCTCTGTCTCTCCCTACGCCGGAGACTCTGCTGGATTGCGGCCGTGCAGCTCCTCAGTTCTCGGTGACCGGAGACTTCTGCTGTTGCCTGGGTGGTAGGAATTGCAGCAACCTGGTAGGAAATCTTTTTTGGAATACCATCATGCCTAAACCTGGGGCCCCTAAGCCTTCCAAGGCTTCCTCTCAGGCTCCACTGGAGTCATGTAAAATATGCCTTAGGCCTTTTTCTGTCACTGGTTCCTGTGACTCATGCCCTGCTCCCGGACAGGATCAGCCTCCTTCTCTTGCTCAGCCCGGTCCTCCCTCTGCCCCTGCGGATCCAGCGGTACCCGCCTGGGCCTCCGCCATGTCTAATGCGGCAGCTGATCTGGCCTTAGTTGCCAAGGCAGCCATGTCCTTCATGGAGCGCATGGCGGCTACTACTCCAGTGGCATCCACCACTCCATCCCCTCTCAGCGACTCTCACAGAGGGCGTCTGACTTCTAAAAGGCAGCGTGAGCGGCAGCATTCCTCCTCGGATGACTCCGCTTCTCCCCCTCGCCTTGAGGCATGCCCGGTTGACTCTCCCCCTCGCAGGGAGCGCAAATCCGATGGGGAATTGTCCGGATCGGACGAAGTCACGGAGCGGGAACCCCTGCCTAAGCTTTCCACCATGGTAACCGAGTTGGTGGCAGCTGTCCGTGACACTTTTAATATACAAGGGGATTCTCCTCCCTCCACTAGTCGGGAGTTCTCCCTTTTTCCACCCAAGAAACAGGAGTCCGCCGTGTTCCCTATTCACGAGGAATTCACTGCGGTCCTATCAAAAGCTTGGGATCGACCTAATCAAAAATTTTCGGCCACCAAGCGTATGGATACGCTTTATCCTTTTCCAGCTGACACAGTGGAAAAGTGGACTTCTTCCCCTAAGGTAGATCCTCCGGTGGCCAGGTTAGCCAAGAACACGGCCCTTCCCGTCCTAGACGGTTCCTCTCTGCAGGATGCGGTGGACAGACGTTTGGATTCACTTTCCAAGTCCATCTTCTCGCTGGCGGGCGCTTCCCTGCGACCGGCCTTTGCGTCGGCTTGGGTCGCCAGAGCCCTTACAACGTGGTTGCAGCGCCACCACCAGGATCTGTCAGAGCAGGACGCCTCTGCAGATACTCTGGATTTTATCATCCAGATGTCTCAAGCGTCTAAATATCTCTGTGAGGCTTCAATGGACATCGGCTCCCTCTTTGCCCGTATTTCGGCCCTCTCTGTCATTCAGCGCAGGGAGGTCTGGCTGAAGGTGTGGGATGCTGATGCCTCATCCAAGCGATCCCTCGCTAACCTTCCCTTTGAAGGGTCCAGGCTCTTTGGGGCTCAACTAGATGAATTCATTTCTGCCGCAACAGGGGGCAAGAGCACTCATCTACCCCAGCCCAGGACCAAGCGTCCCTTTCGGTCTCGGCCTTCAGGTTTCCGGGGCCAGTCCTTTCGTCGCTTCTCCACTGCCAGGACGCCGTCATCCTCATCGGCAGGGGGGTCCCAGGACTCCCGCAAGAAGCCTTTCTTCAAGCCCCAGCCTTCTTGGCGGCCTCGGGCGCAGTCAGCCCGTCCTCCTGCTCCCAAGCAACCCTCCGCATGAAGGGGTGCCCCCACCCCTCGTGGTGGGGGGCCGTCTGCTCTCCTTTCAACAGGTCTGGAGGGCTCACGTTCAGGACGCCTGGGCTCTGGAAGTGGTGACGTCCGGCTACAAGTTGGAGTTCGCGTCCAGCCCGCCGGAACGTTTTTTCCCTTCTCGCGTTCCGGGGGATCCAGCCAGGGCCTCGGACCTCTTTTTTGCGGTCTCCTCTCTTCTGGACCGTGGTGTCATTTCCCCCGTTCCCCCAGAAGAGCAAGGGACAGGTTTTTACTCAAACCTGTTCGTTGTTCCAAAGAAAGAGGGGTCAGTACGTCCAATCTTGGATCTAAAACTTCTCAACAAGTTTCTACGGGTGCGGAAGTTTCGCATGGAGTCCCTTCGCTCCGTTATTGCTTCTCTGAGTCCAGGAGAATTTCTCGCGTCTGTGGACATTCAAGACGCCTACTTGCACGTCCCTATTGCAGAGTCCCACCATCGCTTTCTGCGCTTTGCCATAGGGGGGCGTCATTACCAGTTCGTCGCCCTACCTTTTGGGTTGGCAACCGCCCCTCGAGTTTTTACGAAGATTCTGGCGCCTCTCATGGCGCTTCTTCGCACCAGGGGCATCTCTTTGTTACCATACCTAGACGACATCTTGATAAAAGCTCCGTCTCTTCCACAGGCCGAGGACAGCATCCGAATCACGGTTCAATCCCTGGAACGGTTCGGATGGCTGATCAATCTCCCCAAGTCCTCTCTGCACCCCTCCCAGAGACTTTCGTTCCTGGGGATGATCTTGGACACCTCGATTTCTCGGGTGTTTCTTCCAGATTCCAAGGCTTCCCAGATTCGTCTGGCAATGGTGCTCCTTCTACGCTCTCCACGTCCCACCATTCGGGAGTGCATGCGGGTGCTGGGCCTTATGGTCTCCTCTTTCGAGGCGATTCCGTACGCCCAATTTCACACTCGTCCGCTACAACAGATGATCCTTGCCCTCTGGAACAAGAACCCTCGGGGTCTAGACACTCCTGTTCGTCTGTCCCGGCAAGTTCGAGCGTCTCTCCCTTGGTGGCAGTCTCCCCTGAACCTATCGTCAGGAAAGTCCTTCCTTCCGTTCTCCTGGACGATAGTCACCACCGACGCCAGCCTCATCGGTTGGGGAGGTGTTCTCCGGAACCTAAGTTCAGGGTGTCTGGTCGACGGAGGAATCCCGTCTCCCGATAAACGTTTTGGAATTGAGGGCGATTTTCCACTCCCTCTCCCATTGGACTCCTCTCCTGGCGACTCGCCCGGTGCGGGTTCAGTCGGACAATGCCACGGCTGTGGCTTATGTCAACCATCAGGGCGGGACTCGCAGTCGGGCAGTAATGCGGGAAGTAGCGAGGATCCTCTTATGGGCGGAGTCTCATGTTCCAGTATTGTCGGCAGTGTACATCCCGGGAGTCGACAATTGGACGGCGGATTTTCTGAGTCGCACCAAGGTGGATCCGGGAGAGTGGTCTCTCCATCCGGAGGTGTTCGAGGACATCTGCCACCGATGGGGCCGTCCGGACGTAGATTTGATGGCTTCCCGGCTCAACCACAAGGTGCCGGTGTATCTTGCCCGCGCTCGAGACCCACGGGCGGACGGGGTGGACGCGCTGGTATTTCCATGGCAGCGGTTCAGCCTCCTTTACGTCTTCCCTCCGATTCCTCTGTTGCCGAAGGTGCTGCGCAAGATCGAGGCGGAGGGGATACCAACCATTCTCGTCGCTCCGGATTGGCCTCGTCGCGCCTGGTTCTCCAGCGTCGCTCGTATGTTGGCGGACGTCCCGTGGCCTCTGCCCGACAGAGAGGATCTCTTGTCTCAGGGGCCGCTCTTCCACCAGAATTCACGGCAGCTGCGTTTAACGGCGTGGCTGTTGAGACCGCCATCCTGAGGAAGAGAGGCTTCTCTGATGCGGTGGTAAGAACCATGATCAGGGCTCGAAAGCCGGCTTCTTCACGAATCTATTATCGCACCTGGAAAGCCTTCCTGGTGTTTTGTGAGAAATCGGGCTACTCGCCCCTACGTTTCTCTGTCCCAGTGGTGCTGTCTTTTCTCCAGTCCGGCCTCGACATGGGTCTGTCGCTCAGTTCTTTAAAGGGTCAGGTTTCTGCTTTGGCTATCTTTTTTCAGAGGTCCATTGCCTTTTTGAGACCTGTAAAAACCTTCCTGCAGGGGGTGGCGCATTCGGTTCCTCCGTATGTGCCTCCCTTGCCCCCCTGGGATCTCAACTTGGTTCTGCGCGCCCTTCAGGCGGCGCCTTTTGAACCTCTGAGGGAGATCTCTCTGGTTTTACTCACCTGGAAGGTAGTTTTTCTGGTGGCCATAACCTCCATCAGGCGAGTTTCGGAGCTGGCCGCACTTTCCTGCCGGGAACCTTTTCTGGTCTTTCACCAGGATAAGGTGGTGCTCAGGCCGGTGCCTTCTTTTTTGCCCAAGGTGGTTTCTCCCTTCCACCTTAACGAGGATCTTGTCCTGCCCTCTTTTTGTCCTTCTCCGGTGAACCCCAAGGAATGTGCTCTCCACTCCCTGGACGTCGTCAGGGCCCTGAAGGTGTACCTGGGGGCTACCGCTTCCTTCCGGCGTTCAGACTCTCTCTTTGTGATTCCTGAAGGGTCCCGTAAGGGCCTGGCGGCTTCCAAGGTCACCGTGGCGCGGTGGATCCGTTCCGCTATTGCTGCGGCATATCGCGCTCGCGGCCACGTTCCGCCGTCGCGGATTACCGCTCACTCCACAAGGGCAGTGGGTGCTTCCTGGGCTAGACGCAATCGCGCATCCGTTTCCCAGTTGTGTAAGGCGGCCACTTGGTCGTCCTTACATACTTTCACAAAGTTTTATCAGTTACACTCTCTGGCCTCGGCTGATGCTGCTCTTGGGCGCAGGGTATTGCAGGCTGTGGTTCCGGTTTGACTACTGGACGTTTATTCCTGGCGGTGTTGGATTTGTTCTTTTTTCCCACCCCATGGACTGCTTTGGGACGTCCCATGGTCTGTGTCCCCCAATGGAATGAACGAGAAAAGGAGATTTTTGTGAAACTCACCTGTAAAATCTTTTTCTCGTAATTTCCATTGGGGGACACAGCTCCCGCCCCCTTTTTTGGTTTACGCCTTAGGGTGTGCTGTGTGATGGTTTCCATAATGTTTTGTTTCCGTTCTCCTTCTCCTACTGCTTTTGCAACGACTGAAGTTCTCCTGGAGGTGCCTGGGGGTATAGCCTGAGGAGGAGGAGCTTCTTTTTTTGCATAGTGTCCCTCCTAGTAATATCTCTAAGCTATACCCATGGTCTGTGTCCCCCAATGGAAATTACGAGAAAAAGATTTTACAGGTGAGTTTCACAAAAATCTCCTTATATAAATTACAAGTTTTTCTGAATCTTTTCCCGTAAAACTACATATCAAACTGCTCAGCTCCTCCTGCTCTATAACAGGCTGCCTGCAGATTACTTCGCATTTTCATGGTGACAGGTTCCCTTTGAGATGCGTCTCTTATTTTGAGCAGTCTGTGAGCTGGCCTATATTGACACTATAATTTACAGCAGTTTCTGGCAGAAATGTAATAAATTTGTTGGCTGGGGGAAATTTGCAACGGGGTTTTTTTTCGCCACAAAACTGGTGCAAGTGACGTAATAAATTCTCCTCTAATGTGTTTTTTCGAAGACCTGACATCCTGATTTTTGTGTTTATTAGATGAGCCCTCTAAATATAACAGCGATGATGGCGAATCGTCCCCCTTCTACTCCTCACCATTCAGCTACAAATCTTCAGAGAAAACCACCAGCAAAACATCTACTAAAAAAGAGAAAGGTGATGTTTCTGAATGAAAGATGGAACGTGTGCTACAATTACTTTATATCATTTCACAATCTTCATTCAGTAAAGCTGCAGATTATCATGTCGCATTTCCTCCTCTTACCTGGGCGCAGTCGTGAGGGTTCACATGAATTTCTGTAAAGTGCAGATAAACCACTTATTCCAAGTAATAAGACTTTTGATTCCAAGCACTGAGACTTTTAGTAACACAACTTATTGATTTTAAAATGGTTTTCCAAGCTAATGATATTGATCACCTATCCTCTGGACAGTTCATCAATATCATATTGGGGGGGGGGGGGGGAGCTGGAGTGAGCAGCTGATACCTGTGGTCCTCCAGCACCTGCCACTGAGAACAGAGCTGGATAAGCAGCTCTTTAAAGTATAGTGGCTGTCCTGGGTTACTATAGCTCAGGGGTGCTGAGTATTGGACCCTCTCAGATCTGATATTCAATATTACTAGCCTGGGGTACCTCTTTAAAGGAGTTATGTCACCTCAGACATTGGTGGCATGGAATTTGTGGCTGCATTCAAAGACCCCAAATTATTTTTATTCTATCATCGATTGAGTTTTTTTTTTTTTTTGTAGGATGATGACGTTTCATTAACACCATTGTCTACATGCACACTTTTTGGTCACTTTTTTTTATCCACTATGTACTTCTGGAAAATGAAAAAAGAATGTAATTTAATGGAGTGGAGCTTGATGAGGTATAAACTGCTAGTGGAGCTTGGTCAATAGTCACACAGTCCAGGTTGTGCACCGTTTTATATTGGTTCTGCAGTGGGTATATGTTGAGGCAGGGTCACATTAGTACTGGGTGGCATCTCCCCTTGCTGTGATACAATTTGCCACTCTGGCATGGTAATAGTCATACAGATGGTAGATAACCTCCTGTGGTTTATCATTCCAAGTTCTTCAACTTGGATCTGTAGTTCAGCAAAGATGGTTGTTGACTGCAGTGCATGGGAGAACCGACACCCCAGTCATTCTCCAGTGGAGGAGATGTGGACACCCTGAAGAGCACGTTGTGTATTACAGGCCGTGTGGGTGGGCATTATCTTGTTGGAATACCACATCTGAATTACAAAAGGCAGTAGGAAGGGTTCTACAATGTCCTAGACATACTGAAGGCTGGTCAATGTCCCCTCCACATATACCAGATGGGAATGGTCTTGGTAACTAATGGCTCCCCACACCATGACACTTGGTGATATTCCTATGTTTCTTTGCAGTATTCATGAGGGCAGTAGGCACATTGACCAAGCAGCACTAGCAGTTTATTTTTTGTCAGTCTCCTCTGAATCACATTAAAGGGATTGTCTCGCTTAAGGAAATGGCACTTATCATGGCTGGCTTAATTCATTTTTCCATCACATTATACACTTCTCATATCCAGGGCTTATGACCACCCTGCAATCCAGCAGTGGTGGGCGTGCTTGCAGACTATAGGAAAAAGTTCCAGGCTATGTGCACATCCATGGTCCCAGCCACCAGAGAGGCCAGTGCCTTTTCCTATTGTGTGCAAGCATACACATATGTATATTACTGTATTATTGCCTGCCAGTGCTTTACTGACTGGCAACCTATTCAGCTCTGCCTAAGTATGCATACATGGCAAATGCAATGGGCATCTGCACTAATGCTGTTACAGGAGCCTGCTCCTTGTGTCTAATCACTTAGCTGCCACAGATCGGCGCTATATCCAATCCTGCGATGAGAGCATACTGTTGGCTGTATAATACACCCATCATCCAGAAGTGATGGTGCTGGCAACTGCCCCTGTGCCATCACTGTCACATACTATTCACAACATTGTGACCCATTTGCCATGAAGTAATATTACTTCTCAGGGCAGGAAGTAGTTATGAATAGCTGGTTTATCCTTTGCACACTAGCCCATGTGTCTGTGTTGTATACTGTATGTGCTGTTTAAGGTCAATGCAGGATGAATTTATTTATTTATTTTTTGTTAGATATTTCCAAATTAAACAGTGATGATGATGAAGATGATAAGCCTTCCCCCCTCTACTCTTCAACACTTGGCATCAAATCCACAGAAAAACCAGCAAGCAAACCATCTGCTAAGAAAGGTAAGGTTGATCTTCATTTTTTCCAGAGTTAAAGGGAACCTGTCAACTGGAAAATGGTAAAACAGGCACTTTAAATGTTGCTGCTCCATTGAATGGCCTGCTGTTATCTCAGGGCCCCATGTTCCTGACATAGGGCCCCCAGTTTTGTCATCCTATATGTAAAAAAGCCTGTAGATTGTCATTTGTCTTCAGAGCCAGAGTTGAGGTTGATCTAAACGTTAGAATTATTGGACAGATTATCGGGAACGGACGTTATTGCAAACGCTCATTAATGACAATCTGCTCATGTGAAGGTGCTACTGATCACCCGATGAACGAGCGAAACACTCTGGTGTTCCTGTCGTTTTTGCAGGCCCCTAAATTATCGTTTCTGGGCAGCAGATCGTGTTGTCTAAACTAGGGTTGTTGTGGGTATCGAAATATCGATACCCAATCTATACTTTTGTCCCGGTATCAGTTCGGTTCTCAGCGCACGCCATGTTCCCCCAGTCACACTCTCCGTCCACCTGTGCCGCCGCTGCCAATGAAGAGAGAGGGGCGGAGGAGGGGTTAGCGCACTGCGCCACCAATGAAAATTAACGTCTAACACACATACAGGAGGTGGGTGTGGCGGCAGAATCACATAGCCTGCACTTGACCTCTGTGACAGGGAGCTGGGTGCTGCACCTGAGGGGGTTAACTATCACAGCACCCTGTTATTGAGGTCGGGTGCAGGCTATGTGATTCTGCTGCTGTATGTGTATTAGACGTTAATTGCCATTGGTGGCTCAGTGCGCCCACCCCCCAGTATTAAAATCATTGGTGGTGCTGTGCGCCCCCACCCCCTCAACCCACCCAGTATTAAAATCATTGGTGGCAGTGGCCACAGGGTCCCCTCCTCTTCATTGGTTGTACAGAGGCAGTTGTGATCGGAGCCCCAGCAGTGTAATCCTGGGGCTCAGATCGGTTACCATGGCAGCCAGGACGCTACCGAAGCCCTGACTGCCATGGTAATCTCCCTGCTCCTGTGTGTACTATGCACAGGGCAGCAGGGAGTGTGTGTGAAGTCCTATTCACCCTAATAGAGCTCTATTAGGGTGAATAGGACAAGGGATGAAAAGATCCCAGGTTCTAGCCCCTAAGGGGGGAAATAGTTATTAAATAAAAAGTAAAAAAATAAAATAAAAAAAACACACCAAAATATTAAGTATAAATCACCCCCTTTCCCAATTTTACATATAAAATATATAAACAATAAATTAAATAGTCTCCTTGTCCCCCCAAAAAATAGGATAGGACTGTTCGATTATTGGCCGGATGTTCCATAAAATGCGGACTGCACACACATTTTTGGGGTATTTTTTATTTTTTTCACGTGGTATCGAGTATCGCAATACTTTTTATGGTATCGAAAGCGAATCTAAGTTTTGGTATCGCAACAACCCTAGTCTAAACAGTGATCTGCGGCTCTGAGAACGAGCGATCGCAATAGCGATCCTGCGCTCTCATACTGTGGAGCAGTATGTTGGGAAGGAACGCTTGTTTTCCGAAAATTTGCTGCTTATTGCAAGGTGTAAAGGCACCTTTAGTGTGCAGAGAGCGTGGTCTTGTGGTATATCTTGTGAGACCACACTGTCGCATATTCCAGATGGGGTTCACTGGCATACAGATCAGCGGGACTTATTGGCGAGGAGCAGGGTGAGGCAGATGAGAGCTTCGTTCCCGACCAAGGAGTCCCGCTGATCTGTGTGGCAATGAAGCACAGCCAGAGTATTCAGAGCGTGTGATCTTGCAAGATATGCCTCATCTCATGAGATTGTGCTCTTTGCACACTACAATCAGAAAGATACTGCTGCAGCGCTCTATGCTTATTGGACAGAATCACAGCAAATAAGTAAACGCAACTTCTGTGAACAGGATTTGCATAGTTCACCAACAGTTGTTTCGAAAAGAAGCCATGAACAACGTATCCCAGCAGCATGTCCATATTACAGGGGGTTACAGGTACAGTAGGTGTTTGTGATATTGTGCTTTTAGCACGACAGCGTCGCGCTGATACTCGGCGACATGGTGCCGAGATCTCGCACTCACTGGAATAGTGACAGCACATCCCAGCAAGCGCGTCATAGAAGTGACGGGAGATCCGACTTGGATTCCCGCCAATTCTACACGTGTGCGGCGTTTGTTATGAATCCTGAGGGGGAAGTCCCCGCCGGATTTTAAATAAAAATCCGGCATGGGTCCCCACCTCAGGAGCATACCGGGCCCTTAGGTCTGTTATGGGTTGTAAGGAGAGCCCCCCCTACGCCGAAAAAAACGGCGTAGGGGGTCCCCCTACAATCCATACCAGACCCGTATCCAAAGCACGCTACCCGGCCAGCCAGGAAGGGAGTGGGGACGAGCGAGCGCCCCCTCCTGAGCCGTACCAGGCTGCATGCCCTCAACATGGGGGGGTTGGGTGCTCTGGGGCAGGGGGCGCACTGCGGCCCCCCCACCTCAGAGCACCCTGTCCCCATGTTGATGAGGACAGGGCCCCTTCCCGACAACCCTGGCCGTTGGTTGTCGGGGTATGCGGGCGGGAGGCTTATCGGAATCTGGGAGCCCCCTTTAATAAGGGGGCCCCCAGATACCGGCCCCCCACCCTAAGTGAATGAGTATGGGGTACATCGTACCCCTACCCATTCACCTGCAAGAAAAGTGGTAAAAACACAAATAAACCACACAGTGTATTAAAATATTTTATTTTTCTGCTCCAGAGGCCGCCCCCTGTCTTCTTTATTAGCTCTTTTACCGGGGGGGCTCTTCTTCTTCCGCTATCCCGACGGGTCTTCTCCGCTATCCGGGGGGTCTTCTCAACTCTCCGGGGTTCTCCTTCTGTCTTCGCCGCTCTCCGTTGTTGACTCGGCGCACCCCGGTTCTTCGTCTCGCGAGATCTCGGATTTTAAATAAAAATTTAGCGAGACGAAGAACCGGGGTGCGCCGAGTCAACAACGGAGAGCGGCGAAGACAGAAGGAGAACCCCGGTTCTTCGTCTCGCTAAATTTTTATTTAAAATCCGAGATCTCGCGAGACGAAGAACCGGGGTGCGCCGAGTCAACAACGGAGAGCGGCGAAGACAGAAGGAGAACCCCGGAGAGTTGAGAAGACCCCCCGGATAGCGGAGAAGACCCGTCGGGATAGCGGAAGAAGAAGAGCCCCCCCTGGTAAAAGAGCTAATAAAGAAGACGGGGCGGCCTCCGGAGCAGAAAAATAAAATATTTTAATACACTGTGTGGTTTATTTGTGTTTTTACCACTTTTCTTGCAGGTGAATGGGTAGGGGTACGATGTACCCCATACTCATTCACTTAGGGTGGGGGGCCGGTATCTGGGGGCCCCCTTATTAAAGGGGGCTCCCAGATTCCGATAAGCCTCCCGCCCGCATACCCCGACAACCAACGGCCAGGGTTGTCGGGAAGGGGCCCTGTCCTCATCAACATGGGGACAGGGTGCTCTGAGGTGGGGGGGCCGCAGTGCGCCCCCTGCCCCAGAGCACCCAACCCCCCCATGTTGAGGGCATGCAGCCTGGTACGGCTCAGGAGGGGGCGCTCGCTCGTCCCCACTCCCTTCCTGGCTGGCCGGGTAGCGTGCTTTGGATACGGGTCTGGTATGGATTGTAGGGGGACCCCCTACGCCGTTTTTTTCGGCGTAGGGGGGGCTCTCCTTACAACCCATAACAGACCTAAGGGCCCGGTATGCTCCTGAGGGGGGGACCCATGCTGGATTTTTATTTAAAATCCGGCGGGGACTTCCCCCTCAGAATTCATAACAAACGCCGCACACGTGTAGAATTGGCGGGAATCCAAGTCGGATCTCCCGTCGCTTCTATGACGGCTCTGTCTCCATCGCGGCAAGCCAGCTCGGCGCTGGCTCCCGCGATGGGGCTCGTAGGTGCTCAATCTCGCCGAGAAAGAGAGCGAGATTGACACAAAATCGGGTTCACCTACTGTAACAATCTTAATTCTTATGATCTGTAAAATCAATATGACGTGTAATGGTGGGATAGATCCTCTAAACCAGGGATCCTCAAACTGAGGCCCTCCAGCTGTTGCAAAACTACAACTCCCAGCATGCCCGAACAGCCTACATGTATTAGCTTACAGCAGGGCATTGTGGGAGTTGTAGTTTTACAACAGCTGGAGGGCTGCAGTTTGAGGATGCCTGGTTTAGAGGATCTATCCCACCATTACACGTCATATTGATTTTACAGATCATAAGAATTAAGATTGTTACTTTAGGCTGTTTGAAAAATGATCCAGTGAAGTTATGACTAGGGATAAGCGGACCTGTGGATGTTTGGGTTCAGCCGAACTTCGGGTCAAAGTTCGGGTTCGGGGCCCGACCTCGAACCCGAACCCCATTGAAGTCAATGAGGACCTGAACTTTGGTGCACTAAAATGGCTGTAAAATAGTCGTAGTAAGGGCTAGAGGGCTGCAAAAGGAAGCAAAATGGAGGTAAGAGCAGGCCAGTTGCCCTGCAAACAAATGTGGATAGGGAAATGACTTAAAATAACATAGAATAGAATAACGAGAAATGGCCTGCAATCCTCGGTGGCAGTAGGACATGCGCCATACTGCTATCTGCCTCAGGCCCAGCCACCACTGCATTTACCCAGTGTGCAGTTAGGGAGATATAACGTCCCTGACCGTGCTTTCTGGTCCATGTATCGGTAGTTATGTGGACCTTGCCACAGATGGCATTGCACAGTGCACACCTGATTTTGTCCCCCACTTGGTTGTGCAGGGAAGGGATGGCTCGCCTGGAAAAGTAGTGGCGGCTGGGAACGATGTACTCTGGGACAGCCACCGCCATAAGGCTTTAAAACTCTCTCCGTCTCCACCAGACGGAATGACAGCATTTCAAAGGCCAGTAATTTTGAAATGCTGGCATTCAGTGCCAGGGATCGTGGGTGGGTAGGGGGGTACTTCCTCTTTCTCTCCAGTGTTTGGGGGATGGACAGCTGAACGCTTCCGTGGGACAGTGTGGACATGCTAGGTGGTGGTGGTGGTGGGGGGGGGGCCGGGCACCCACAAAACAAATAGCCAGATTCCTAACACTCTCCCTCGCTTCAGCTTCCTGTCCCTGCACTACTCGGAGCGGATGCTACATGTGACTCCAGCTTATATAGAGGCTGGGTCACATGCTGCACTGGCCAATCACAGCCATGCCATTACTAGTCATGGCTGTGATGGCTTCTAAGTGCCCACAGCTTAAAAGCTTGTTGATTGGCTGCCCTGTAGCCTTTCAAAAGCTTTTATTAAATGCCTGAACTCGCAAAGTTCGGTATGGACCTGAACTTTACAGTTCGTGTTCGCTCAACACTAGTTATGACATTTTACTTACATAGTATGGTGCTACCTGTTCAAAGTGTATAGCAATGTGCATGTTCATCTACTGAGCGGAGAGCTGGTGGTCACACAGGCCCAGTCACTCATTCTTCAGCCAGGTCTTTGCATAGTGATCCTGTGTTCACTGCAAAGCAGCGAATAGAAATAGCTTTCTTCCCTGCGTTCACTATAGAGGAGCTAATAACATGTCTCTCCCTGCAGAAAGCTATTTGTATCAGCTGCTACGTAGTGGACAGAGGGTCACAATGCAGAGACCTGGTGTGGTGAGAGCTGCTGAGCATGGATGACCCATAGCACTCAGATCAGCAGATGAATGTTTGTCACTATACACTTTGACCACCAGGTGGCGCCATACTACATAAGTAAACATCAAATTCACTGGCTCATTTTTTCAAAAGCATATAAATGCCAAACGTGCTTTATTATCTGTTTAATGAATATGACTTGTAATGGTCGGACAACCCCTTTAGGCTAGTTTCACACTTGCGGCAGGGAACTCTGGCATGCTGTTCTCTAACAGTATGCCAAAGTTTTCTAGATCTACCGTGGCCCACAGCTAAAGCATCGCAATACTGGTGTTATGTGATGGTAACATGACAGTGACACACTACTGCCGCAGCTGGAATGTAATGTGATACATTGCAAAATACAGAATATTGCCACCCGACTGCACACTTTAGACAGGTTGTCGATCACATGTGGCATTATGGTTTGAACCAACCAGTCAACTCTACGCTTGTATCAACATGTGCACTATATTGCAGTTATTAACGATAGCATTGGCAGTATGGTTTTACAGTCTTTAATGCTGCACGATCGTTGCTAGCTTGAATATGTTCTCTAGGATTTTGTGGGCCATTGATGAAAGGGGGAATCCAATCCATTCATTAAGGGATATAGCTCTGCAATATTTATTTAAATCAGATCATGTAATGTCCGGCTATAATCTCTGAGGTAGGAGCTGGGTTGTTTTCTTAGTGTCAGTCTTTTAAGTGACAAATATCTTTCTATGAATTCAACAAAGAGCAAACGTGAATGATTTAATGTGTTATTTTGCTTCTACATCGTGTGCCCTTATTTAGCATTATTTTACCTTTAGGTGTTACTATTTTCAATGCACAGGTTTAAAAATTGAAAGCGTCCGATTAAATGATTGATCTTCCGGTATATCAGGGCACTAAAGCTTCATCATTCCCTTCGTGCTTTAGGCTACTTTCACACTAGCGTTTTAGGTTTCCGGTATTGCGGGGGGGGGGGGGGGAAACGCTTCAGTTTTGTCCCCATTCATTGTCAATGAGGACAAAACTGAACAGAGTTCATGACGGATCCATCTTGGCAATGGCAAAGATAATACCACCGGATCCGTTCATAACGTATGCAGATGGTTGTATTATCAGTAACGGAAGCGTTTTTGCTGAACCTTGCTGGATCCATCAAAAACACTAGTGTGAAAGTAGCCTTAGATGTTTAACTTTTATTCTTACATTTGTAGCAAAAACCTCTTCAGATGGAACCCCAAAACAAAAACGACCGCCAAAGCCAAAGAAGTCTGATGTTTTTGTGAATTCAGACTCTGATTTGGAGTTTGGAGGCCCAAAGAAACCTACCACACCCAAAGGCAAGTATCTAGAGAGAGGCTTTATCATCATGATATATTTGTTATTCTTAATAATTTTTTCCTGCCTCCTGTTATTTGCAGATTATTCTGTAACCTGTTAGGTTCCTTAACCACTTCAGCCCCCCTAGCTTAAACACCCTTAATGACCAGGCCACTTTTTACACTTCTGACCTACACTATTTTGACCGTTTATTGCTCGGTCATGCAACTTACCACCCAAATGAATTTTACCTCCTTTTCTTCTCACTAATAGAGCTTTCATTTGGTGGTATTTCATTGCTGCTGACATTTTAACTTTTTTTGTTATTAATCGAAATTTAACGATTTTTTTTTTGCCAAAAAAATGACATTTTTCACTTTCAGTTGTAAAATTTTGCAAATAAAACAACATCCATATATAAATTTTTCTCGAAATTTATTGTTCTACATGTCTTTGATAAAAAAAAAAATGGGTAAAAAAAATATGGTTTGGGTAAAAGTTATAGCGTTTACAAACTATGGTACAAAAATGTGAATTTCCGCTTTTTGAAGCAGCTCTGACTTTCTGAGCACCTGTCATGTTTCCTGAGGTTCTACAATGCCCAGACAGTACAAACACCCCACAAATGACCCCATTTCGGAAAGTAGACACCCTAAGGTATTCGCTGATGGGCATAGTGAGTTCATAGAACTTTTTATTTTTTGTCACAAGTTAGCGGAAAATGATGATTTTTTTAATTTTTTCATACAAAGTCTCATATTCCACTAACTTGTGACAAAAAATAAAAACTTCCATGAACTCACTATGCCCATCACGAAATACCTTGGGGTGTCTTCTTTCCAAAATGGGGTCACTTGTGGGGTAGAGTTATACTGCCCTGGCATTTTAGGGGCCCAAATGCGTGCAAAGTAGTTTGAAATCAAAATCTGTAAAAAATGGCCGGTGAAATCCGAAAGGTGCTCTTTGGAATGTGGGCCCCTTTGCCCACCTAGGCTGCAAAAAAGTGTCACACATGTGGTATTGCCGTACTCAGGAGAAGTTGGGCAATGTGTTTTGGGGTGTCATTTTACATATACCCATGCTGGGTGAGAGAAATATCTTGGCAAAAGACAACTTTTCCCATTTTTTTATACAAAGTTGGCATTTGACCAAGAGGACCAGGTAGCAGGTATATTAGACGCTGTTATCAAAACAGCGTCTAATATACCTTTTAGGGGTTAAAAAAATCTCATCTCATCGAACGATCGCCGCTGGCAGGCTGGAGATCCACTCGCTTACCTTCCGATCCTGTAAACGCGCGCGCCTGTGAGCGCGCGTTCACAGGAAATCTCGCGTCTCGCGAGATGGCGCATATATGCATGACTGTGCGCAGGGCTGCCGCCTCCGGAACGCGATCCTGCGTTAGGCGGTTAAAGAGGACCTTTCACCCATTATGACAATGTGAACTAAGCATACAGACATGGAGAGCGGCGCCCAGGGATCTCACTGCACTTACTATTATCCCCGGGCGCCGCTCCGTTCTCCCGCTATGCCCTCCGCTATCTTCGCTCAGTAAGTTATAGTAGGCGGAGATTTAAGTCACTAAGTTATGGTAGGCGGAGTCTGCCCTTGTTCTGCTGTAGCGCTGGCCAATCGCAGCGCAGAGCTCACAGCCTGGGAGGTTATTCTCTCCCAGGCTGTGAGCTCTGCAATGCGATTGGCCAGCGCTACAGCAGAACAAGGGCAGACTCCGCCTACCATAACTTTGTGAACGAATATACTGGAGGGCATAGCAGGAGAACGGAGCGGCGCCCGGGGATAATAGTAAGTGCAGTGAGATCCCCGGGCGCCGCTCTCCATGTCTGTATAGTTAGTTCACATTGTCATAATGGGTGAAAGGTCCTCTTTAAGGTTAAATGTCCCTTTACCTGAGCCAATTCTGTAGGAACGCCCGTACAAATGCCTGTTCCCAATAATCTGCATGTGCAAAGGTGTCGCCAATTATTGATGTTGCTTGGGCATAAAAATTATTATTTTGTCAGCAACACCTCTCCGCATGTAAAAGGGATATGCTGCCAGCAAGCAATGTAATGCCTCATTCACACGTCAGTGATTTCTATCAGTGATTTTGAGCCAAAACCAAGTGCGGCTCTAAACACAGAACAGGAGCAGATCTTTACCTTATGTCGGTGGAGGCTCCAATCCTGGTTTTGGCTCACTGACTTGTGAATGAGGCTTAATTCTGAGGAGGGGCTTGAATGAATGATCATTAAGTCACATCCCTCCCAATAATTGCTGATCGAATAATGAAAGTAAACAAGCCCTATTTTTAAAGGGAATGGATCATCAGAAAATGACATTGTTTAAATCAAGTTTTTATGTAAAAAATATTTTTAAAGACTTTTGGGTGAAGTTAGTTTTCATTTTCCCTGGGGTATTCTCTTATATAGCACTGACATATTCCACATCGCTTTACAGACAATGAGGCTCACAGTCTTAAGTTCCCTATCAGTATGTCTTTGGAGTGTGGGAGGAAACTGGAATACACAGAGGAAACCCATGCAAACACAGGGAGAACATACAAACTCCATGCAGATGTTGTCCTTGGTTGGATTTAAACTTAGGACCCTACTAGTGCGCAAGGACTAATGCTAACCACTGAGCCACCGTGCTTATCTACTCCCTCCTGACATCTGCACAGGTCACAGAGCACCTGGAAAACTCTCCCATAGAAGTCAATGAGTCCTTTCCATTATGTCTAAGGCCCAAGTGGCTGCCATAAAGTAAATCTCTAAATGCTCAACTAGATGGCAGCCCCCATAAGAAAATAAAAACATTTGGTATGGCTTTATATAGATAGTGTAATCTAAAGAGAGCCTGTCCTAAAGTTTTTTCACACACCCATATTAGGGGGCCTCTTGTCCCTCTGTAGGCTTCTTGCTGTCAGTGTTTTTTCCTGTTGGATTCCCTTTTAAAGGGGTATTCCTATCTCAGATGCTGGGACCTGCACCTACAACGGGAACAAAGCGGGGAGAACTGTGTGTCTGCAGGACCCTGGATTTCGCAGGGTCCGTCCACCACCAAGCGCTGCTCCCATAGAAGTGAATGGGAGCGCACCGCGCATGCGCGGATCATGCTCCCATTTATTTCTATGGGGCAGACGGCAATAGCCGAGCCAGCGCTCAGCTATTTTCGGCGGCCCTATAGACATGAATGGAAGGCGGCTGCGCATGCGCAGTGCGCCCTCTGTTCATTTCCCCGCTCAGTTCTCATTGTAGGTGCGGGACCCAGCGATATGCCCCTTTAATGCTAAAAACTTAACTATGGTATTCTCCCCTGGAAGCATTTTCTCTCGATATCCCTGATATCTGGTTTTGTACAGCGACTCAGCTTCTGCGGTTTAGATTCAGCATGTACGACTGACATCTTGCAGTCATTCACAGTAACAGTGAGCGGCATAAAAAATGGTTTAGAGGATAGATCATCAGTTTAAACAAACTGCAGAACCCCTTTAAGGACCAACATTTCTAGAGCCAATGTTTGTCATCTATGTAGATGATGGAAGGCACATAACTTTCAGGTTTCTCCATGCTGTCATTCCCATATAGATCCCCTACAATGAAGCTTTATATTAATGGAAATAAAAACTGTCCCCAGCCATATAGTCATTAACAGTGTCCTGTAAACCTAATGTGACTGCTTTGTTCAATAGCAAAAGGAAGAGGAAAGAAAAGAAAAACGTCTGATTCTGAAAATGAATGCGACTACAATCCTGGGAAGAAATCTTCCTCAAAGTCCACATCCAGCAAGGTAAGAGCACGCTGGTTTACAACCCTGTGGCACGGCTGCTACTGATATCTTGATAGGATCTGTCACATTGGATACATGCAGGGCCCTTATTCTCCAGCTCCATAGGTTGTCTACCAGGTGGATACATTATATCTACATTTTGACATACACCAGTGTCCTAGGAGACTGGCCTTTGTGTTCTCTGTAGAAATGCATTTCTAGCTATTTGATCTACATAGATGCATGGACTGTGTGTAGAATTGGTGTCCTGTTGCTTCATTTTTGACATGTAGAAATACAGAAATAATTTGTCTTCCCTGTGTGCTTTTTCCTCTTTTTTTGGGGGGGGATCACACTTGGCTTACCCTAAAACCTAAACCAGAAGTTGTTTAAAGAGCCTCTGTCAGCTTGATCAACCCTATTACACAGACATATTGCTTTGTAGGGTTGATCATGCTGATGAAAGCGATAGCTTAGTTGTCTTTGTACATAGCAGTGTTCTCGAGGAATCAGCATTTTTATTATGCTAACTAGCGGTTTTGAGCACCCCTAATATGATCTTTTTATATAAAAACTTTTTGAGCCCCTAAAAAAACCAAAAAACTTTGTGACAGAGTGGTCCTTTAATTTAATAGCCATTGGTGGTCCAGCGCTGTGGAACTACTAATAATGCTGAATGAGTCATTGGTGTCAGGGTGTGCTGTGGATCAGGACAAGGAAGAGAGGGCTGTATGTGCAGGAGAGAATGCGCTCCTCCACTCTGTGTTCTGATCTGCTGCCACCAATGAGCGCCGGGATCCACAGCACACACTGACACCAGGGAACGCTGCTACATACAAAGAGAACTAAGGTATCGTTTTAATCAGCATGACTGACAGTGAATGGGATTTTTTTTGTTTGTTTGTAAAAAAGAAGAAAGAACACTAAGCATGAGTGGGCCGACAAGATCTACCCCCATCAGTCAGGAAAGGGTGGGATGTAACGGTGTGCATGATTTTATGTGCACTTGCTGCAGTACCCCATGGTCCTGTCCTGCAAGTGGCCGAGCCGTAACACTTCCACAATAACCGCACTCAGGGGAGCACCCAGGAATTTTCTTTAGGGGGGGTCCGAAAGGCAAAAAAATACGGCATGTGTAGTGCGCTATGTGAATTGAATTTTTCAAAGCCCCCTTTATATTTAAAAATGCAGGGAAAGGGTGTAGTGTGTTGTGCTGATTCTTTTACTTGGCGATTCTAAAAGGCCCGTATGAAAATAACAATGTGGCGCGCGAAGCGCGCCGCAAATTTTTTGGCCCCGCCCATTATTAAAAGCCCCTCCTACATATAATAGGCCACTCCCAACAAACACTGTACAGCTGACATTCTATAGTTGAGGCCTCTACACATCATACGGAGAGGGGGGTCTGTCCTGGCTGCACTGCCTGCTTATATAACAAGCTACAGCCAGGACGCTCCTCCGCTCTCCTCCCTCCCCAGATCCTGCTCATTGCCTGTGGTTCCCCCCCACCATCTGCCACCCGCCCGTGGCCTGCTGCCCCCCTTGACCGTCCTCACCCAGCTCTGAATCCTCCTTCTGCAAATGGCAGGGGGAGGGGAGCCGGAGCATCTCCTCTCCTACATAGCGCCCCATACCTCTTCCATCCAGTGATGTCACCTTTGTTGTAGACGTTCTCTTTCCTCATCTTCTCCATTCAGACCAGACCGCCATGATGATTTTTCAGCCATCTCCCATCTCTGCAGAGATTAACAAACAGACATTAGTTTCCCACATTTCCATCATCTTCACATCTTCTGAACACCCTTTCCTGCCACCCCCAATACTGTGCCCGCTGTGCCCCCAATACTATACTACAGAAACAGTCCCCCTGGAAATACTACTACCACACAGATAGTGCCCCCCTCAACAATTATTGGCACACAGTGCTCTAAAAAAATAACTGCGCCCAGACACTAATAGTATAAAGATAATGTCCCCCAAAAATTATTGTGCTAAGCTGATACTGTGGCAGGGTGCCCCCCAAAATAACAGGGCTCCCCAAAATAGAAATAATTCTCTGCCAGAGCACACTTAGTAGTAATAACGCCCCTATAGTGCCCATACTAGTAATCATGTTCCTCATAGCCCCCCAGTATTAGCAAAGCTCCGCATAATACCTCCTAGTACTAATAATTCTCCCTACAATATGACAGTACATGAAATACCCCCGCTTAGTGCCCGCTGTTGAGCTAATGTCCCCATAATGTATGCCAGTATAAAATACCCCTATATAGTGCCACCATATGCCCCAATAGTGCTCCACTCCCCCATAGTGCCGCTCTCCCCTATAGTGCCTACCATAATGTGCCAGTAAAAAAATGCCCCCTTAGTGACACCAGATGCCATAATGCCCCCATAATGTGCCAATAAGAATAAAGGCCCCTTTAGAGCCCCCACTTCCCCTTAGTGCCCCCAAATAATGCCCCTATAGTGCCATTCTCCCCTATAGTGCCCCCATAATATGTCAATTAAAAAAAAGCCCCTTTAGACCCCCCAGATGCCCCCATAGTGCTCCTCTCCCCCATGGTGCCGCCCCATAAAGTTCCACCATATGCCCCAATAGTGCTCCACTCCTCCATAGTGCCGCCCTCCCCTATAGTGCCTCCCATAATGTGCCAGTAAAAAATGCCCCCTTAGTGCCACCAGATGCCATAATGCCCCCATGTGCCAATAAGAAAAAAAGGCCCCTTTAGTACCCCCACTTCCCCATAGTGCCCCCAAATAATGCCCCTATAGTGCCACCAGATGCCCCATAGTGCTGTTCTCCCCTGTAGTGCCTCCCATAATGTGTAAAAAAAAAAGCCCCTTTAGAGCCCCCATAGTGCTCCTCTCCCCCATGGTGCCCCCCAAATAATGCCCCTATAGTGCCACCAGATGCCCCCTTGTGCCGTTCTCCCCATAATGTGTAAAAAAAAAAAGCCCCTTTAGAACCCCCATAGTGCTCCTCTCCCCCATGGCCCCCCCCCCCCCCCCCCCCCATAATGTGCCAGTAAGAAGTGCCACCTAAAAAAAAAAAGTACCACCAGATGCCCCAGAGTGCCGTTCTCCCCTTTAGTGCCCCCATAGTGCCAGCTCCACCCCTCCAAAAAAAACAAAACAACAAAAATAAAGCAAAAAATACACTGATACTTACCTCCATCAGCAGCGATGCGATGCAGGCTCTTCCGGCCTGTGTCCCTGCTCTGCTGTGTGCTGCCCGGCTCAGGCGCGTGATGATGACGTCATCTTGCCTGAGCCGGCCTCTGATAGGCTGCAGGCATTAGTGCCTGCGGCCTATCAGAAGAACAGGGGAGGGACACGCCCCTCCCTCCCCTGCCACAGCACAGCACAGGCATCTGTATCGCTGTCCTAAGGACGGCGATACAGATGGATTAGATATGGAGATGAGCGCTTCCACAATGGAAGCGCTCATCTCCTAGTACTCCCACTGTCCCCCCGGCCCCCCCCCACCGCCGCGGCCGAAATTACATCCAGGGCCGCGCCGCCTGTGGTGATCGGCGGTGCGGCCCTGAAGGATTAAAAAAAAAAAAATTCGGTTGGTTGTTCTAGGGGGGGTCCAGACCCGCTGGACCCCCCCTGTAGGTGCGCCACTGACCGCACTTGTAGTTGAAAGACCCAAATCCAAAGTTTCAATAACTGACTTATTGTAATCACATTTGACATAACGATGCTTTTATTCACCATACTACTACAACCAGCATTTTTCTATGGATACCGCATGGCTGTGTGCATGATTTTATGCACCTGTTTGCAGTGATATGGCTGAAACCCTTAGACAGGGTGTTCACAAACTTTTGGTACCTTCACACTAAGCGTTCTTATTACCAGGCTCTGGTAGTGGAGAGCCCTTACTTTTGTTGGAGAACCTTGCTGTTTCAGTTCATGTTCAAATGTTGCCTTCTTGCCGTCTAAGGCTCCATTCACACGTTCGCAACGTGTTTTGCGGATCCACGGAGCCGCAAAACACTGAAAGCGGCAATGTGCATTCCGCACATTGCCGGCACTAATAGAAAATGCCTTTTCTGGTCCGCAATTGCAGACCAGAATAGGACATGTTCTATTTTTTGGGCGGAACGAAAGTGCGGATCCGCAATTCCGTGTCTGGGCAGCACATGCGGAACGAAATTGCGGTCGTGTGAATGGAGCCTAAACCTGTTAATTTCTGGTCATCTGACTCCAGTTTCTAACTGCTTTTCCCTCAGAAATCTAAGAAAACCATTTTTGACAATGATTCCGATACGGACATCTTCCCAGTAGACACAAACTCTGAAAGTGCGACACGACAGAGGCCGGGCCGGGCCAGGAAAGAAGTGAAATATTTTGCCGAGTCTGATGACGAAGATGATGATTTTACTATGTATTAGTTATGTGCCTCAGGGGCACCCAAATGTTTTCCAGCAAAGTATCTTGTGTAGTCCTTTTGTCCCTCCTGTTGCAGACTTTTGTACATTGTCTTATTTTATGTGATAATGTATTTGATGTTTTTTATTATTGTGTAGGCATTTTAACATTTGTTGTTACACATACAGTTTTCTGCTCTTTTTTAATCATGAAATGTCATGTACTCGTTCCAATTTGCCTTGTAGAAATGTTTTAGACTGCTGTGCTCAAGCACACATTTTAATTGTCCTGATCAAATACGGAGGGGAAAAACACAGCAACCCTGCTTTTTAAAATGAAGACAAAAACATTAAAAAAAAATTGGAAATCTGACTTGTGTTGTGCGTTCTATTGAGTGTAAAGATTACGGGGAAAGATTTAAAATAAATATATTTTATTCTTTGCCAGGAGACTCCATGGAAAAAAGGTAAACAGTATATGAACATAGAAAGCATCGTTAAACAATCTCAATGTACAAACCGAGCCAGTGAAGAATACATCACAGACTTGCTAAAATATCCCCCCAGATTTCTACTAGTGCTTTAAATGAGACCTATAAACACCTTTCAATGTGGTATCACCGTCACTGTGATCCAAACAGATTAAAACTATGAAATGGGTGGGCGTTTTAAGTGTTCTTGAAGTGTGGGGCTGAGGCAATTACTATATTGTGCCAGTTCAACGGGAGCACCATGGTCGTGTAAGTTACATCTCTCACTTGTGCATGTTATCACTATCCAACTTGTTATGTAGAGTGTTTATGGGAGGCTGTCCCTGCAGGTTGTCAGCAGATTAGTACCTATGAAACTGACTAGCTGCTTGGAAGCTGAAGGCATCTATGATGGTCCCATGTTCATATGATGTTTTTTTTATATATATGCAAATTAACCTCTAGGAGCAATGGGGGCGTTGCCATTACTCCTAGAGCCTCTGCTTTCTCCAACTGCCTCGATCAATCCACAGGGCCAGGCAGTGATAGCATCAAAGTGGAGAGGGTACAGCAACTGCTGAAAGATCTGAGCCTCTAGGTGCATCGGCAATACCCACGTTGCTCCTAGAGGCTAATTTGCATATATTAAAACTTCATTTTTCTCAGCAATGCAGGCACATATGAACATGGGACCAACACGGATGCCTTCAGCTGCCAAGTGCACATGTAACAGGTCAGCCAGTGTCATAGGTACAAATCTGCTGACAGATGTCCTTTAAGAAGCGCCCACCTGCTGCCACATTGACAGGGCCAGACATTTAGCCCAGCCCTGACCTGACGCTGCTCTGGTTAACAGAGCAAGGACACAGGCTCAGCTTCAGTACCGCGTCTGCACAGTCGCCGGGAAATGGTCATGGCTAAATGTCCGGCCCTGTCAATCTTCCGGCAGGTGGGCGCTTCTTCATTTGCGGGGACAGAAGCCCTGCTGATGAGAGGAATCGATTTGCTCATCTCTATTGTAGGACACACACAGCTGAGAAAACCTGCAGCTGCCGCTAGTGTTAAAGGATAGCAGCTCCTAGCATGCTCTGCCGTTCTCAAGTAGCCCAAATGGTGTTTCAGCCGGACTCCCATAACTTTAGAGTTGTAGTGAGATGAGGGGTTTGCACAAGAGAGATGTATTCTGGGTAAAATAAAAGGGTAAAGGGGCTTTTATGTAATACCCACTCATAAGTAGTGAACCACACACAAACATTTCTCTAATGGCTTGTGAACAGGTAAACATGAAAAAAGGAAACAGACAAAAAAAACATTGTAACACTGGAAAGTGCCTTTGAGGCTACAATTACTGCAGTAATCCACCTGTAAATATCGTCCACCAGAACAATCACATCTGTTTGATCCACCTTCTTAAAGTGACACTGACAACTCTACAATAAAATGTCTTCTAACGGAACAGGCAGTTACTCAGATACAAAACTGGCTTCAGATAATGTAGTGAATTTTCCTCCACAACTTCCTCCGACAGGCCGGAGGAGGGGAATAGACGCAATGCAGTTAAGGGCATGTTATGACCTATTTGACAGCCTATGCTCCTTACATGGACACATACAACAGTCCATTTGCTTTGTTTTTTTTTTTACATTTTTTTTTTTTTTAATCTCGTCTTGATCATTTTTATGTATGCAAGACAGATGAAAAGCACCAAACATCCAGCAGAAAGAACAGTAAATAGGTTATGTACAAAGTCTTCAAAGATCATGCAATCTGATGATCGGAAGAGAAAATAGACGTAGCTTTATTTCTTGTTCTGTAAAATGGCTGTTTTTAGTGTGGTTTTCTTCTATTTGTAAGAGTCCAGCAAAAGTTAAGAATGTAAACAGCAAAAGTATATAGGTTTATATAAATGAAAACCAGCTTGGTCTTTTCTTGCTGAGGAATCTGAACGCGTTTTGGATCTGCAAATTCATCAACGGGGTTGGGAAAGCTGCTCCTTGCTTGTCATCCTTGTGTGCATATTGTGTTGGGAATGTCTTGTGGAGGGTCAGGCCCTATTGCACCTGTGCACATTTGCTGACCTTCTCCTCCTCTGGTTTAGTTGAGATGCTGTTACTGTGCTCTGGTGCATTCTCACTTGGACTGGATGCCTCGTGGCCTTCTGAGTTCTCCAGCATTTCCTGAATGAGGGGCGGCATTGATCCGGGTATTTCCAGCTTCAGTGTGATAACGCGTTCTGCACCTGTACATAACAGGAAACAAAATATTAGCTACATGCAACGCAATAAAATGTGGCTTTGAAGTACATCCATCATTTACAGTGATCATTTTAAACAAGCTTTTTGGCAGAAATTTGTATTTAAAATACAACTTGGACACAGGCAACTGGATCTCTATACCGTTGTAATTCACAGATATACAAATTGAGCTGTGATGCACTCTGTGCTCAGACACCTTTCTAGAATTCCCTGAGTAATTCGTATTACCCTCAGGCTCCACCTGCAATAAAGAGCTGGTAAGTACATAATTGACAGATCCTGCACTGCAGCATTGGTTCTCCTAGCTGGGCTGTATTTACCCAGTTGCAGCAGTGACTGCTGCAGCCAATCACTACCCTCATCTGATGAGGCCAAAGGCTGGCTGCAGTGGTCACGTGTTTTTGACATGACGTCACTGCTGAAACCAAGTAAATAGAGCCTGGCCAGGAGAACCAGAGCAGTGGCATGGAATCTGTCAGGTAAGTATTTACCAGTTCTTTATTGCAGGAAGATCCCAAGGTTTGTCCAGTTTCCTCCTACAACCAGATAACCCCTTTAACTTTTTCAGCAATTTGCGCTGTAGCAACTCTTCTTTGGGATCAGCCAGACAGGTTTTTTTTTTTACTGATGACCTAACCTCTGGATAGGTCATCAGTATCTGATCGGTGGGGGACCCCAGCTGATCAGCTGCTTGAGAAGGCAGCGGATAGGTTATCAGTAAGTAAAGACTCTTGGAAAACCCCTTTACCCTTCAGTCCCAAATCAGACAGCAGTGCTGGGTCTTTCTCACTGCTAGTACACCTGTTGCCCTTCCTTCAACCACTTTTGGTAGGTACAAACTGCATACTGGGAACACCCTACAATACCTGCTGTTTTGGAAATACCCTGACCCAGTTTTGCCATCACAATTTGGCACTAGTCAAAATTACTCGGATCCTTGTGCTTGCCCATGTTTCCTTATTCCAACACATCAACTTAAAGAACTGTTTGTTCATTTGCTGCCTAAGGCCTCTTTCACACAACCGTTTATTTTTTTATTTTTTAGTTTACGGGCCGTTTTTTACGGTCCGTATACGGAACCATTCATTTCAATGGTTCCGCAAAAAAACAGAATGTACTCCGTATGCCTTCAGTTTCCGTATTTCCGTTTTTCCATTCAAAGATATAACATGTCCTATTATTGCCCGCAAATCACGTTCCGTGGATCCATTTAAGTCAATGGGTCCGCAAAAAAACGGAACACATACGGAAATGCATCCGTATGTCTTCCGTATCCGTTCCGTTTTTGTGGAACCATGTATTAAAAATTTTATGCCCAGCCCAATTTTTTCTATGTAATTACTGTATACTGTATATGCCATACGGAAAAACGGAACAGAAACACAACGGAAACAAAAAATGTAACAACGGATCTGTGAAAAACGGACCGCAAAACACTGAAAAAGCCATATGGTCGTGTGAAAGAGGCCTAAGGCTGGGTCTCCATGGGGCTGCCCATGTCTAGTGGGCAGATGCCTGAACAAATTTGAAGGTAATTCCTCCATTAACCCACAAATCCGTGCAGGCATTCGCCATCGTGGATGGTTGGGCATCCGGCCAAATTGTATATCTCACTCGTTGTGAGTCAGATAGTAAATGTTCTTCACATGGTTTTAATACTATGGCTGATCAACGTATATTTACATACAATTTAAATTTATAATAGAAATTAAATGATATTGGAAAGATATTGAAGGCCTAAGTGCTGTGGAGCTCCTGAGACAAAGCATTTGCATCTGAAACATGTTACCTTTTGCACTAATGCTGCGAAGATCTGTGATCTTCATTAAAATCTTTGGAAACATATGGGGCTTGTTGGGTCTTCTCTTTCTGATATACATTTTCAATGCTTCCAGTAATGGCTCCTGCAGCTTATCTACTTTAGCCGGCTCTTCAAGATCCTGACGGTCTAGATAAGCAAAGGGAGGAGAAAAAAAATAATCACTTTTCATCCATTTCTTCCTGTTCGGGTCACATACAGGTAAACCACTAGATGGCAGCGTGCTATAAGCCTCCGCGTCTCGCCATCTGCTTGAATGAGTTGTGTTGTGTTAGGAGGAGAGGGCTATATTTGGCCTGCTGGCATCTGAGTGCCTTTCTGGTCTAATTCTTTAAAAATTGCTTGGATGCCTGTTACTACAGATACTCCTTCACTGCATCTTGAACTATTCTCCCTTGATAGAACTTATCTGTACTAAAGCAATTTCTATATATTATATATAGGATACTCAAGGTTGTTGTAAGAGCTGTAATACATTAGGTGCGGCCAAGCATTCCAAGCACAAGTGGCACAGGCAACGGGCGCTGATTGCCTCTCATACCTGCTGCTCAACACAGACCTTGGATGAATTGTTGCTGCTTTTATTATGTACCTGGCAGAGAATCTACAGGTAAGTCCTGTTCCTGAACTAATCCTAAGGCCTAATTCACACCGTCAGTGAATGTGCACAAAAACCAGGCACAGGTGTAAACAAAGAACAGGTGCAAATCTTTTCATTATATCTTATTTCTGTGTAGCCTCCACGCCTGGTTTTGTCTCACAGTCACTGATGTGTGAATAAGGTCTAACCCGTCAGGATATTTGGTCATCAAAGTGTCAGATCATTGTAAAATGTCTTCTTTTGGCTACCAAGGGGTTTAAAATTACTCAGATATGTTGTTGCCCTTGAAAGGCTGTGGAAGGTTTTTCCAGAAACAGATTCTTGTTAATGGGCCGTATCTGGTATTGCACTTTACACTATTCATAACATGCATAAAGGGACTATGACTAGGATATGCCATAACATTGTCAATGTGGGGATCGGAATAGCCTGACCAGCTCCCACCACCTTCCATTGTTTATTTTAAAAAAAAGGTCAGAATTACTTAAAAACCGACAGTGATATCTTACAATCCCCTGCCGCTCCCATTATGACACATCTCAGGGCCCGACTGGTCTCTTCTTCCCAGTCTTTCTCAACATGGAAATGCGACTGCTCTGGGTGGGTCACCCCTGAAACAAGTGATAGGCTGAGCAATCACATTTCCTCTGTCGAAAGGGGCCAGAAAATGGGAAACGTAAGAAGCAGCAGGGGATTGCAGTGTCAGACTGGCGTTCCTTGGGCCCACCAAACATTTTTCTTGGGGCCCAACCCCTAAATCATCAATAGAGTCTAACAGGTTATAATCAAAGAAATAAACCCTAGTGGCAGCCCTGACTGACTTCAAAAGCAGCCAAATATTTTTATTTCTATTTTAGCATGGGCCTACCAGAAGATCGTCTGGTACTCTGTTGGGCCAGTCTGACCCTGGGAGATTGGTATTCCTTTTTATTTTTTTACTTTTTTTTTAAACTCATTCTGCCCCCAATTTAGTGCTATGAAACTTAGGATTCTTTTGCCTCAGCAGATAAATTGGTCAATCAGTATAGCAAATGGCTTAGAATTGCAAAGATCACTTGCCTTTTCCCCTCTTGTGACCACTGTTTTAAAAAATATAAGCAGATACTTGTTTAGACGTGTGGACGTACCACCGTCAGTTGATGATTTTTGTGAAACCGAGTGGTACGTGACCCAGCAGTGACATTCCACTTGGGAACACATCACCACTGAGGCCAATCATTGGCTAGGGCAGCGCACGTGACGCCGCCCATCCAGAAGTTCACAGGATGGGGACCAGAAGACCACTGAATGCAACCGGAATGGACGCCGAGGAGCAGTTGAGTTGAAGCACTATGCCACTGCCCACATTTAAATCCTTCATGAGAACTGATTCCTAACAAGAAAAAGCTAATCTCAAGAATATGATTCAATGTGATACACACCTTCACAAATTAAGCAGATGGCACTGAGCAGGCCAGTTTCTGTGTCATCCATTTCCAGGGGCAGGAGCTGGTTGGCAAATGTGAACACAAGGTCGGTGAGTGGACCAAACCCAGCGTTGTGCATCTGAGTTCGGTTGAGTGTAAGGCCATCTGAAAAAGTCATTGTGTCCTGCTCAGGCGTATATCTTGTGCAAATTCTAAGAATCTGTAAGTAGACAAGATAAAATGGAAATATGGATACATCATGCTAGCACAGTGCAGGAAGAAAATATAAAGAGTTACATATTCTCATTACATTCCTCACTGGATGATTTCACAACTACTGGTTGCTCCAAGTGGAACATAACCAAAATTAACTGGAAAGAAAACATAAGGTGAATATAACAAAAACAGGCGCAAAATAAGTCTAGTCCACAGATATAGGGGAGTACACAGAAATCGTAGGGCCCATCTCAGGATGTGTTTCACTCTGTACTAAGGGCTTTCATCGTCTTAATAAAGTTGTGACCACCATCTTTATAAAGGTCAGAACAGCATTTCCCACACATCAGGGGGAATTTATTAAGATTGGCGTTCCATACAGCACTAGGGCTAAACAGCAACACAGCCAGGATCGCAGCGTAAGTTCACCGCTACACTGCCATATTTATTAAGAGGTGCAGGCCACAAAGTAACTTTGGCACATCTAGTTGCAGACTAGCCAATGCCCAGGGGGCCACCAAGCCCTCCTCAAGATAGCCAGCCAGGTAAGTAATGATCTGAAACTCCCCTCCTGACTCTTGAATTCAATTATATTACCATCCTGGGGCATCTGGAGGACAGATGGTGGCAGCTGGACCTGGCCACCAGAGAGGAGCAATTACTGAGGAGGTATTTTGTGCTGATGGAGCATTATTTTGTGATGCACTGTGGTATTCCATTCTACTGGGGCAGTATATTGTGCTGCACTGTGGTATTTGGTTCTGCAGGGGTGGTATTATGTACCACAGTATGGTATTGCTGGCCCTACCTACTTGTCTTGGTCCCGCCTTCTATTAATTTGGATCTGCTTACAACATGGGGCCTCTTTGTTTGTTTTTCCAGGGCCACTCTCAGTTCCAAGTCCGCCCCTGGGCACAACTTCTGGCAAATTTGTGTGCTGGAACCTGCAAATCTTCGCCAGGTGTGAGCTTAGTATTTCTCTATGATGTACAGCCAATTACACCAGAAATAGGGAGTAAACCTGCTGGGTTGTGGGATGCCCAGCCCCCTCCCATTAAGCCTGGCCCACTTTCTGGAAATGTGTCTAGCATGATGGAAAATCTCAAAAAAGTCAAACATTTTTGCAAACATTGCAACATTGGCTTGCGCAAAATTGTACAACTTTGGTATCCCAGAAAACAGACATAGGTCAATAAATTCCCCCGACAGAGCTCCAAATTCCCTGCTTCCTTCACACAGTCATAGAGTTGGCTGCATGTTTTGGTGACAGAAGTCTACAAGAATTAGATATTGTTTAGAATTAAAGCGGTGATGAACACATTGTGCAGTATAAAGTCAGTAGAAGATAAGTAAAGCAAATACATATATACACACACACACACACACAGTATCTCTCTCTCTCTCTCTATATATATATATATATACAGTATATATATATATATATATAATATAATATGAGGGTTTTCTGTATAATTCCCTCTACAGATCCCTCCCCAACGCATTACAAGGAGAATCTAATAATAACTTCATCCTTATTTCTTTATTTCACAGGTCATTGAATTGATAATAACCCCAACATAACAGTACGTGCTGTGAAATGAATCTGGAATTTACAATTCAGATTTCAATACTCTAGGGCAGTGATGGCGAACCTTTTAGAGATCGAGTGCCCAAACTGCAACCCAAAAAAACCCACTTATTTATCACAAAGTGCCAACACGGCAATTTACCCTGAATACTACAGGCCAGTATAGTGTATCTTCCATGTACTTTATCATTTAGCTATAATAGCCTGCCTGCATTCAGTGCTCTGCCTGCGCTGTTCATAGTGTGCCCTGCGCTGATGAATGGCAGGAGAAGTCTAAGGCATATTGGTACACCATAGACTTTTTCCAGTGGGTGCCCACAGAGAGGGCTCTGAGTGCCGCCTCTGGCACCTGTGCCATAGGTTCCCCACCACTTCCCTAGACTATGTGTGCAGCTTAATAAAAATATCATGAAAATTGCAAAAGAAAGCAGGCCAGAGACAGAGATATTGGAGCCTGTGCTTAAAGGACATCTGTCAGCAGATCTGTCCCTATGACACTGGCTGACCTGTTACATGTGCACTTGGCAGCTGAAGGCATCCGTGTTGGTCCCATGTTCATATGTGTCCACATTGCTGAGAAAAATGATGCTTTATTATATGCAAGTGAGCTTCTAGGTGCAACTGGGGTGTTGCCATTACACCTAGAGGCTCTGCTTTCTCTGCTAGTTTGATTGACAGGAGCAGGCAGTGAAAAAGTCATCATGCCTGGCCCTGTCAATCAAAGCTGCAGAGAGAGCTGAGCCTCTAGGTGTAACGGCAACGCCCCCACTGCTCTTAGAGGCTCATCTACATATTACATATTAAAACATCACTTTTCTCAGCAATGCGGACACATATGAACATGGGACCAACACAGATGCCTTTAGCTGCCAAGTGCACATGGTACATAGGTACAAATCTGTTGACAGATGCCCTTTAAAAATGTTGGTGGTATTGTCTGGCAGTATATACTAAGCCTTAGTGACAGCTAACCTCCGGCACTCCAGCTGTGGTGAAACTACGACTCCCAGCATGCGCAATTCATTTCCATGGAGTTCTGAGAACAGCCAAGCAAGTGTACATCTTGGGAGTCGTAGTTTTACCACAGCTGGAGTGCCGGAGGTTAGCCATCACAGCTCTAAGGCCTTGCTTATGTTTGTCAGTCATTTTTTTTTTTTTACTATTCTATTGCTCAACTCTCATCTCACCTTCAAACTAGGCATCTCCCCACTTCATAGACATCTACATGCATGTTTTATGGGAATCTAAGAGAGATGACAACTCTCCCATATACTTTCGATAACCTTTGGCCAAACGCTGGGTCGGTCAACATCTGTTCCTCCTGGCCCACCCATATCTCCCCTGACAGCAAAGGGTCACGCATGATCCTTCTTCTCCTGGACTTCTGCTGTCGGGGAAAAGACACTAATCTAATGAGAATGGCCAGTTTTAAAATCCTATTTTTAATACTTATCAGGCCTTGTCCATTTTTTGGTCAAGTTCTCCTTTTCACCTGATGGTTTATAGATTACGTATTCAGAAAGATAAAACTTCATGTGATCACAAAAACAAAACAAAAAAAACACCTTTCTGTGTGTCCGCTAATAATGTCCCTCAGACAAGGTTGGGAAATATGTAAAGTCATATGGAAATCTTTCCGAAATATATGCAGAGCGCTCAGCGTTGCGGGCTTATTGACACCTTTCTACCTACAATAACCTGATTGTGTCTCCGCACATAACAACTGAGATCACTGATGTCCTTCCCTGTCCTCATTCATCAGGACTGATGGGGCTCTGATAGAAACAATAACACTGTGCACAAAAGGGGCGAACAACAAGGTCACGCTCCTAAATAATTCAAGGAGCATAGCTCGGCATCTTTAGCCACCAGCTCAGCAAAAATGGGAAACGCCAAGAAAAGTCCATTTCATTTCACAGGATCCTAACAGCAATGTCACAGTCTATACGGAGGGAGACGGAACAACAATTTCTACTTTTTTCTCTTGTAGTAGTAAAGCCATGCAACATGTGGGCACTCTATATAATGGCTCAGCCATTTCAACCAAAACCACAGATATAATGTGCATAAAATCCAGTATACGGTTATGCAATTTATATAGACAACCATCATCTGTAGAATGGGAATGGCACATGGGTTACAGGTCAGAGCTGTGGCCAGTGATGGGCTGCAGTGGTCACGTGGCGGCCATCAACAGGATGTTGATGCCAGAGCATCACAAAGCTGCCGGGGAGCAATGGAGGTGGAACCCAGTGGCGGGGACCAGGGTAAGTATGAACCCCACCACAGGTCGACCACTTTCTGATGTCTTTTAAGTCTTGGATAACCCCTTTAAATGAATAAAATAGAAGTTATACTGAATCTTTTCCCATAAAACTATATATCAATCTGCTCAGCTCCTCCTGCTCTATAACCTGCTGCCTGCAGATTAATCCGCATTTTCATGATGACAGGTTCCCTTTAAATGCTCCAGATAATAACCGACATCTATCTAGGATATTTAATCTATCCCTAACACTATTACAGGGTGATTAGGTTATATTTATTAATAGCAGCAGAAAATAACCGAGGACAAACATCCAATTCCAAGTCCCACAGGTTATCTGCCTCTGTGGGCTGGGAAAACACGTAACCGGAGATAATTTTACCATTCACATTCACTGTATATCAGTAGCAGCTCTGAATACCCAGCGATATCAGCAACAGCATTCATCAGCTTACCTTCCACATGCAAATCTGCTTAAATTAATTAGCGTGTCAATTAAAAAGACACTTAATCCAAATTATAAGATGGCCTATATAAAGGAGGGCGGAGTGATTACCAACATTCAGAATTATTTCCTATAAATACGGTATCTGCGGCACTGAATGTACTGAGAACTGTTCTCTACATTAATGGCAAATACCTAATCGTTTACGTACAGCAGACACGAATTTCGCATGATCACGTGGTTAACACACGTATGTACGGCCCATCACTGTGATAGTACAGTTATCATAGCCGTGTCTTGAAACGAGCCCTGTATCCAACACATGACCAGGAGAGATTTTAAAGGGAACCTGTCAACATGAGCAGAAGGAGCTGAGTAGATTCAGTAGAACATGCCATTTGATTATTTCAGCCCTGCTCTTTGTATGCTTAGGCGTCATATGGGAGGTCCTATTTACTGACTAAGGGCTCATTCATACAAACGTATTCAGTTTTTTTGAAAAAACAGAGTGTGCATTCTGTGTCCGTATGTCTGAATGTCCGTTCCGCAAAAAAAGAAAACACGTCCTATTATTGTCCATATTACGGGCCAGCCGTTCCATTCTGCAACATTTTTGTATGCTTTGTCATAGGTGCCAATCACTGATTAAGACCGTCCACATGACTCCTAAGGTCAGAACGAGCAGGGATTTAAATGAATAAATTACAAATTTTACTGACTCTTTTCCCAGTAAACTGTATCTCCACCTGCTCAGCTCCTCCTGCTCTATAATATGCTGCCTGCATTTTCATGGTGACAGGTTCCCTTTAAAACAATGCAGGTTCTACTAAATGATGGCAAGCAATCTTCTAATATAACATACTGGAATACTGTATATTACATACTTTGTTAAAACCAGAACAACCCTTTCTGTATGGATGACTTCCATAAACCTGGATGAACAGGGAGGCCACATAACACATACAATAACAAGATACATGGTCCAAACCTATTCACGTTGCGTTTGCAGTGTACATTAGTGGTATATGTCAGGGCATACTCTACGGAGGTACATAGATTGCAAGATCACTGCATATTAAATACGACACAAACATATATACATACTACAGACCAGTCTTCACGTATTCTGTGTGTGCAAAGAGATTTTACGGTTTCCACTGCAGTCAATGGTTACTCTACAAATTCCTACGTACTGAGCTCCCCCTACTGGTGGCTACAGGCAGACAGTTTTCTTATACAATTTTATTTTACACTTAGGGGAGCCATAGACATAAAGCTGTATGGAAATATTTATCAAACCACATTCCACATTTTCGGAGATAGAAGTCGGAATTTTTTATTCAATTTCTTCCACTTAATAAAAAATTTTTTTTTTTAAATTGCCAGAAATCTGGAGGTTGCTCTGTCTGGAGGTATTTGATACATGAAGACTGGGAAACTTGGTGCGGCGTATCACATAATTTGTGATAAGCTTACATGGGCTCTATCAGTTTCATAATATACGTCCATGTGTTACAGGAGGGAAACAGCATCTTACCGACACGTGTGTCTAAATACAAATGATCCATTGACTTAAAATAAAGTCTCGGGATGACTTTGCCCTAAAATACACAGCGATGAATTATCCTGAACTTACTGTGCGGTTATTAACTATTATCCTGGCACAATTGACTGTAGAACTCTCTTTCCGCAATAATGAATAGTGGAAAATCAATAGCATTTTACACATTCCAGCACTAATAAAATTAGAAAATGTTATGCTTTAAAGCAGCCACAATGGCTGTAAGGCAGCTATATCGGAAAGCTGAACAGCTCCGGAGTGAATGAGAATTGACCTCATTATTACAGTCTCGCGTACTAGAAGTAGACATTTATGTTGTATGTCTTGTCATGTGCAAGTCAAGTGCTTCATATATCTATAAAACCCCTTTTGTTGACAGATAAAACATTAGCTTTTTCGTCAGAAGGAGCCATTTTCTCAAGCTAATTAAAAATAGCATATGGCATGTGAAAGACGACGAGCGATGCCCGGCCAGGCGATCACAAGCACTCTACTGTACTGTATTGTGATACAGATAAAAAGGGGCATTTATGAAAACCTGCACCGGCTGATGCCGAATGTTAAAAGAAGGTGACCTCTGCACCGCAATGGTTCCAGAGCATTGGATAACAGAACTGTAACTGAAGCAGTAGCTGTGGGCAATTCTACATACGCTCCATGGCCCGTATAGGCCAAACACTGAATAGGGCACTCACCGCTCATGAGGCCGTCACCTATTTGCAACTAATTCAGTCCACATGGAATTTTTATGGATATACCTTTTTACATACATGGCTTAAATGAGTCATCCAACCATAACAATGGCTGGAAAAGAGAAGAAAATCCGTCTCTCTTCGGTGAAAAAATGAAAAACTTTATTCCAGCGAATTAAAATCCATACAGGTGTACATGAAACAGTCAATGCATTTCAGACCTCAAGGAAATGTGGGTCCTTCCTCATGAGGAAGGACCCACATTTCCTTGAGGTCTGAAATGCATTGACTGTTTCATGTACACCTGTATGGATTTTAATTCGCTGGAATAAAGTTTTTCATTTTTTCACCGAAGAGAGCCGGATTTTCTTCTCTTTTTCATTGCATATACCGCATCCAGGAGCGGCATCCGTGCACCTCTGGTGATTCTACTATTGCAGGTGAGAGCTGCCTTACGTCTTCTTCTATAACAATGGCTGGGGTTCAATAGATGGGACTCCCACCATTCACCAGAACTGGAGTCCAGGGTCCTGTACGTGGAGCAGTGACACCGCGTGGGTACTACAACTCTATTCACTGTCAGTGGGGCTGATGGAGATAGCTTTCTTCTTGTTTTAATACTTAAAATAAAAAATGCATTTTTTTCTCTTTGCATCACCAAATTCTGAGAACTATAACCTTTTAATATTTATGTCTACACAGCTGTATGAGGGTTAATGTTTTGTGGGATGATCTGTAGTTCTCATTGATACTATTGTTGTTTGTGTATGAGTTTTTGGTCACTCTTTATTCAATCCCCGGAAGAGCAGTGGTGATGTGATGTCACCGCTGAAGCCAGTAATTGGCTGCAGCAGAACATGTGACCATGCCCATGCAGCGCTGGATGTAAACAGTCTGGGGACCAGAACATGGACATGCAGGAGACAGTGCGGCGGACAAGAGCAGCGGGAAGCAGGTAAGTATGGATCTTCTATTCACGGAAGCAGACTGTGGGCTATAGATAAAAAAACATCATTCCCAGAGAACCCCCTTAAAGACCCTACTCTGATATCCATGCAGGGGAAGGGGTTAAACTGCATGTCCACCTTTGCTAGTCATTATGGAGGATTCCCAACCAAAATCCCATATGTGGGAAGTTAGAGCAGCAGCCAAAGATTGGTAATTACCGGTATGTGTCTTTTACTTTCAGAGATATTAGCGGTTTTGTTCTGTCAGCTATTTTATTTTAAATGACAAGAAATGCAGCCTTAGGCCCCTTTCACACGGGCGAGTATTCCGCGCGGGTGCAATGCGTGAGTTGAACGCATTGCACCCGCACTGAATCCTGACCCATTCATTTTTATGGGGCTGTGCACACGAGCGGTGATTTTCACGCATCACTTGTGCGTTGCGTGAAAATCGCAGCATGCTCTATATTGTGCGTTTTCCACGCAACGCAGGCCCCATAGAAGTGAATGGGGCTGCGTGAAAATCGCAATCATCCGCAAGCAAGTGCGGATGCGGTGCGATTTTCACGCACGGTTGCTAGGAGACGATCGGGATGGAGACCCGATCATTATTATTTTCCCTTATAACATGGTTATAAGGGAAAATAATAGCATTCTGAATACAGAATGCATAGTACAATAGCGCTGGAGGGGTCAAAAAAAAAAATATATATTTTTTTTTAACTCACCTTAATCCACTTGATCGCGCAGCCCGGCTTCTCTTCTGTCTTCTTCTTTGCTGTGTGCAGGAAAAGGACCTGTGGTGACGTCACTCCGGTCATCACATGATCCATCACCATGGTAAAAGATCATGTGATGACCAGAGTGACGTCACCACAGGTCCTGTTCCTGCACACAGCAAAGAAGAAGACAGAAGAGAAGCCGGGCTGCGCGATCAAGTGGATTAAGGTGAGTTAAATAATTTTTATTTATTTTTTTTAACCCCTCCAGCGCTATTGTACTATGCATTCTGTATTCAGAATGCTATTATTTTCCCTTATAACCATGTTATAAGGGAAAATAATACAATCTACAGAACACCGATCCCAAACATGTACCAAACATGCCGATTTTTCTCCCGCGCGTGCAAAACGCATTACAATGTTTTGCACTCGTGCGGAAAAATCGCGCATGTTCCCGCAACGCACCCGCACCTTTTCCTGCAACGCCCGTGTAAAAGAGGCCTTATAAGGATTACGTCCGGATGCGTTCAGGGAAACTCGCACCATTTTGCAAGCAAGTTCAGTCAGTTTTGTCTGCGATTGCGTTGAGTTGTTCAGTTTTTTCCGCGCGGGTGCAATACGTTTTGATGCGTTTTTCACGCGCGTGATAAAAAACTGAAGTTTTACAAATAACATCTCCTAGCAACCATCAGTGAAAAACGCATCGCACCCGCACTTGCTTCCGGATGCAATGCGTTTTTCACGCAGCCCCATTCACTTCTATTGGGCCAGGGCTGCATGAAAAGCGCAGAATATAGAACATGCTGCATTTTTCATGCAACACAGAACCGATGCGTGAAAAAAAACGCTCATGTACAGAGACCTATTGAAATGAATGGGTCAGGATTCAGTGCGGGTGCTATGCGTTCACATCACGCATTGCACCCGTGCGGAAAACTCGCTCGTGTGAAAGGGGCCTAATAGTCTACAGCTGATCATATAGAGTGGATTAAAGGGGTTGTCAAGCCAGTAATATTTTGTAAAGTGTCAGACTAGCATAAAAACAAAAGTGATGCTTCCCCCACCGATCCAATGCGCTCCTGTCCAACACTTTCGAAGTCCCCTTCTGGTCTCTACTTCCTGGGCTCTCTAAACCAAAAGGAAAAGACCACCCAGCCAGCCCCTGCTGAGGCATCACTTTTCTTATTTACGCCGTACTGAGCCTTTTTGAAATACATTTAACTAGTCGGAGAACCCCCTTTAAAGTTGACTAAACCTGCTAATTTTGGAACAATTGACCAGTGTTCTAATATATATATATGGGTACATTTGGTGTGGTTGGGAAAAAGAAGGATTGGACATGTTGGATTTGTTACTTGGGAACAAATTAAGTCTCGGTTAGCTTTGTTAGGAGTTGTCGGTTCTGGGGAAAAAATAGGACAAAATACTGCTGCTTGTCCAGCGCAATGACAGAAACCGGAATGGAAACAGAACAGACCCCATTATAGTCCATCTGGTGCTGTTGGTGTCCACTATATGCCAGATCTGGCCTACTATTTTTGGGGGGAATTTTTTTGTTTTTCTGTTCCTATCCACCACAGACAGTAGTTTGCTTCCTTTGGCGCATTATGGCTGTCCTGAAGAGGGGATACTACAGATGTCGCTAATAAAAAGTCACCACAGCGTGCTCTAGATACACCTATCCTTATTTGCATCTCCGGAAGCTGGGAGGCAGATATTGGATGTTGGAGGAAATATATTCATGAATTCTGGACAGTTTTGCCAGTCATGAGAATTCAGAGTTACATCCAAGGTGATTATATGCAAATGAACAGACACTTCATTACTAGCTGCGAGTCTGTTTCCATAAGAATCCTTTTAAGCGTATGACTGCTGTAGGTCAGATCAGTTATGGTGATTGAATGCCTTGCTGAGATTGCTATGTACGAAAGATTATATAAAGCAGAGGTCAGTCTTATTAGAACAGAGCCAGCAACATACTCATAATCAAACTATGGATAAAATGTATTATGCTGATACTCCGCAGCACTGCTACATCTGTGGAGACGCTACATATGCAGTGGCTTTGTCATTGATTAGTGCTTTATTAGGCACCATGCTTGAAAACAATACTTATGTCCCCCAGTCACATTCATACCAAGTCCAGCAGTGGCATGCTCCATTGGATGCTGTATTTTGGAGATGTTCTCCCCTAGGCATATTGCGTAAAGGGCAATTTATTTTTATGACTACATTTTTACTAATTTTGGGTTAAAATAATTTTTTCAATTGGTCTTTATTAAAAGTGTTCAGCCATTTTTGACAAACAGGGGTGCAGAGTATAATTTCTTAGTCCGTCAGCTCATGTGAAGCCTTATCTCTGATCTCCTGACCTCATGAACACTCATTATAGCTAAACTCATATCAAACTGATATTGCTTAAAGGGATTCTGTCACCAGGATTAACGATATAGCGATATTTATATGTGCCCATTAGTCTCCATGCAGTGTTTAAAATGATCCCACTGTTACTGCTCTGTGTGTGTTAGATTCTTATAAAAATCGATCTTATTGATATGTAAATCACCTCTGTCAGGAGCCCAAGGGGTTGTCCCACGATATGTTGGAGCCCAGCCGCGCCCATCGATCCGAAGTCCAGCACCGCCTACCACTTAATTTATTCACTCCACTATCCCTGACGTCAGTTCTTCTCAGTGCCGTAATCTCGCGCAGGCGCAGTGGAGTCAACTGCGCATGTGCCGGCTCCCTCGTCGAAGCCGATGCCAGTAGTCCGCACGGGCGCAGACTACAGTGTCCACTGCGCCTGCGCGAGATTACGGCACTGAGAAGAACTGACGTCAGGGATAGTGGAGTGAATAAATTAAGTGGTAGGCGGTGCTGGTCTTCGGATCGATGGGCGCGGCTGGGCTCCAACATATCGTGGGACAACCCCTTGGGCTCCTGACAGAGGTGATTTACATATCAATAAGATCGATTTTTATAAGAATCTAACACACACAGAGCAGTAACAGTGGGATCATTTTAAACACTGCATGGAGACTAATTGGCACATATAAATATCGCTATATCGTTAATCCTGGTGACAGAATCCCTTTAAATGATTGTTTCCAGAGCCTTTACAGGGGATTGTATCTTAATATGGTAATATCGTAATATAGTGCTGTAGGGAGGTGCCATATGAATGAAGAGCCTATGGCTCTGTAGCAAAAGGACTCCAGGATTTGGGAACTTCTTTAAACCTTCTAGGACCCAGCCTTTCTATGCATTATGTAGACAGCCATTGAGTTCCCCTGCATTGGCCATTGTTAGACGTGGCTTACCTCAGCAATAACAGCCTACAGAAGGCAGATCTCAGGACATCTTCTATTAAAAAAGGGGTTTCTTAGAAGATTCTACCAGTTAAGTAAACAATGTGAGAACATATAATGCTCAGAGAGCTGGATGTGGGCAACGTGGCTGTTGGCAGTCAGAACAGTAGGCACTGTTGTATTAAATAAGCTTGTGGGATATCTTTGTGATCTATACAGTGGGATGCGAAAGTTTGGGCAACCTTGTTAATCATCATGATTTTCCTGTATAAATCGTTGGTTGTTACGATAAAAAATGTCAGTTAAATATATCATATAGGAGACACACACAGTGATATTTGAAAAGTGAAATGAAGTTTATTGGATTTACAGAAAGTGTGCTATAATTGTTTAAACAAAATTAGGCAGGTGCATAAATTTGGGCACCACAAAAAAGAAATGAAATCAATATTTAGTAGATCCTCCTTTTGCAGAAATGACAGCCTCTAAACGCTTCCTGTAGGTTCTAATGAGAGTCTGGATTCTGGTTGAAGGTATGTTGGACCATTCCTCTTTACAAAACATCTTTAGTTCATTCAGGTTTGATGGCTTCCGAGCATGGACAGCTCTCTTTAAGTCACACCACAGATTTTCAATTATATTCAGGTCTGGGGACTGAGATGGCCATTCCAGAACGTTGTACTTGTTCCTCTGCATAAATGCCTTAGTGGATTTTGAGCAGTGTTTAGGGTTGTTGTCTTGTTGAAAGATCCAGCCCCGTCATAGCTTCAGCTTTGTCACTGATTCCTGGACATTGGTCTCCAGAATCTGCTGATACTGAGAGGAATCCATGCGTCCCTCAACTTTGACAAGATTCCCAGCCCCTGCACTGGCCACACAGCCCCACAGCATGATGGAAAGCACCACCATATTTTACTGTAGGTAGCAGGTGTTTTTCTTGGAATGCTGTGATCTTTTTCCTCCATGTATCAAACGCCCCTTGTTATGGGAAATAACTCAATTTTAGTTTCATCAGTCCACAGCACCTTATTCCAAAATGAAGCTGGCTTGTCCAAATGTGCTTTAGCCCACCTCAAGCGGCACTTTTTGTGCTGTGGGCGGAGAAAAGGCTTCCTCTGCCTCACTCTTGCATACAGCATCTACTTGTGTAAAGTGCGCCGAATGGTTGAACGATGCACAGTGGCTCCATCTGCAGCAAGATGATGTTGTAGGTCTTTGGTGCTGGTCTGTGGGTTGACTCTGACTGTTCTCACCATTCGTCGCTTCTGTCTATCCAAGATTTTTCTTGGTCTGCCAGTTCGAGCCTTAACTTGAACTGAGCCTGTGGTCTTCCATTTCCTTAATATGTTCCTAACTGTGGAAACAGACAGCTGAAATCTCTGAGACAGCTTTCTGTATCCTTCCCCTAAACCATGATGGTGAACAATCTTTGTCTTCAGGTCATTTGAGAGTTGTTTTGAGACCCCCATATTGCTACTCTTCAGAGAAAATTAAAAGAGGAGGGAAACTTACAATTGACCCCCTTAAATACTCTTTCTCATAATTGGATTCACCTGTGTAGGCCAGGGGTCACTGAGCTTACCAAGCCAATTTGAGTTCCAATAATTAGTTCTAAAGGTTTTGGAATCAATAAAATGACAACAGTGCCCAAATTTATGCACCTGCCTAATTTTGTTTAAACAATTATAGCACACTGTCTTTAAATCCAATAAACTTCATTTCACTTCTCAAATATCACTGTGTGTGTCTCCTATATGATATATTTAACTGACATTTTTTATCGTAAGAACCAACGATTTATACAGGAAAATCATGACGATTAACAAGGTTGCCCAAACTTTCGCATCCCACTGTATATATATATATATACAGTTGCAAGAAAAAGTATGTGAACCCTTTGGAATGATATGGATTTCTGCACAAATTGGTCATAAAATGTGATCTGATCTTCATCTAAGTCACAACAATAGACAATCACAGTCTGCTTAAACTAATAACACACAAAGAATTAAATGCTATCATGTTTTTATTGAACACACCATGTAAACATTCACAGTGCAGGTGGAAAAAGTATGTGAACCCTTGGATTTAATAACTGGTTGAACCTACTTTTGGCAGCAATAACTTCAACCAAACGTTTCCTGTAGTTGCAGATCAGACGTACACAACGGTCAGGGGTAATTCTTGACCATTCCTCTTTACAGAACTGTTTCAGTTCAGCAATATTCTTGGGATGTCTGGTGTGAATCACTTTCTTGAGGTCATGCCACAGCATCTCAATCGGGTTGAGGTCAGGACTCTGACTGGGCCACTCCAGAAGGTGTATTTTCTTCTGTTTAAGCCATTCTGTTGTTGATTTACTTCTATGCTTTGGGTCGTTGTCCTGTTGCAACACCCATCTTATGTTAAGCTTCAGCTAGTGGACAGATGGCCTTAAGTTCTCCTGCAAAATGTCTTGATAAACTTGGGAATTCATTTTTCCTTTGATGATAGCAATCTGTCCAGGCCCTGACGCAGCAAAGCAGCCCCAAACCATGATGCCCCCACCACCATACTTCACAGTTGGGATGAGTTTTTGATGTTGGTGTTCTGTGCCTCTTTTTCTCCACACATAGTGTTGTGTGTTTCTTCCAAACAACTCAACTTTGGTTTCATCTGTCCACAGAATATTTTGCCAGTACTGCTGAGGAACATCCAGGTGCTCTTGTGCAAACTGTAAACGTGCAGCAATGTTTTCTTGGGACAGCAGTGGCTTCCTCTGTGGTATCCTCCCATGAAATCCATTCTTTGTTAGTGTTTTATGTATTGTGTATTCGCTAACAGGGATGTTAGCATATGCCAGATACTTTTGTAAGTCTTTAGCTGACACGCTAGGATTCTTCACCTTATTGAGCAGTCTGCGCTGTGCTATTGCAGTCATCTTTACAGGACGGCCACTCCTAGGGAGAGTAGCAGCAGTGCTGAACTTTCTCCATTTATAGACAATTTGTCTTACCGTGGACTGATGAACAGCAAGGCTTTTGGAGATACTTTTATAACCCTTTCCAGCTTTATGCAAGTCAACATAATCTGTAGCACATGCCCGGTTTAAACGAGGAGATGTGATGCTGACAATCAATCGTATGGGCATGGCAGCATGTTTACATGGGGCAATGTTTGGGTATGAGCATTATACATTCCCCATCATTGACCTATGTAAAAGGGCCCTAAAATTCAACCAGTAAAATTTAAGTATCGATCTCATGGCTTACTATAGGAAACAAATATATATATACACAAATACATATACAAGTTCAAGAAGGTGGGTTCATGAAGTGCATGCTGGGACTTGTAGTTATGCAGCAATAGAAGGGCCACTACTCAACACTGCCGGAGCGTAATGGAATTACACTAACTAGCAATTCTCCTTTATGAAGCAAATGGGAAACATTATTTAGAGAAATAAGCTAATTATATATGTTAACGTGAAGACGATTATATGTGATATACGGTAACAGACCAGAAATCCAGACACAGATATAGTCCAGTAAAAAAACCTAAGTGACACAATAGTTCAGCATTACAATTGCTCCATTATTATGTAATTACTAACTAAAATAGGTCATAAATGTTTAATCTCAAATTAAAACTGAAGAGTTGCGTGTGATGGGAAGATTATTGAGCTATAAGCAAGGAACAGACGATAATGTAAGTGTGGCAGGAAAGCAATTACAGGTAAATTAGGCAATGAATGACACTGTTCATAGGCTTTACATGGAAATGATCCTGAATTTGTATTAGATACATTGGCAAAAGGGAGGATATAGCCAAGGGTTCGGTTAAAAAAATGAAAGCCGCAAAATTACAAACTGCATTGAATAACACTGACTATGAGGGAATAACATATTAAAGAGGAATACATAGTAAAGCAGTCAATATATGTGTCATGGGTTGAAGGATAAGGCTATTTTATAGTCGGCTTCTGGAGAGATCACTTTATATGGTGACCTTGTCGTTCTGGTTGAATCTGCTGAGTCTGACACTTCATCTCCTGTTGTCTTTGTCTTATATTCTATAAAGTCAATGTCACATTTATGAGATAAAGTGGCACAAATGCATAATAAACAAGCAGAGGTAATATATATATCAAAATGAATTAAAAAGCATTACTTTAAAGGGACACTGACAGGCGAAATCAGCATATATAGTTAGATATATGACATTACAGGTCTTATAGAGTCTTTTAAAAGCATATAAGTATCCCCCCTGTCCACCTTATAAAGAGCGAAATATAAAGTTTTATAACCTGCTTGTCCGGTCAGCAATCTGCCCAAGGGGCGGCGTTTCATGTGAAAATGCGCCCAGCCAGCCTTCCCAACTGCCGTTCTTAAGCCCCGCCCAGCTCATCATTATTCACTTCACTGGGCGGCGGCTAGAACTCTCCCCAGTCCCGATCCTGCGCATGGGCAATTCAATCCTCTGGGACGCACTATTAACCCCTTTGACGATGTGAGTGAGCAGCGCTCTGAAGCGCTGCTCTGAACAGTGCATGGCTGAGGCTGAGGCTGCAGCTGCCTCCAAGACGCAGGCAGGCTGTGTGTGTACGCATGCGCGATCTAACCACGGCGGGGCGCAGGCGCAGAAGATTGGGCATGAACGATGCCCAGAGGATTGAATTGCCCATGCGCAGGATCGGTACTGGGGAGAGTTCTAGCCGCCGCCCAGCGAAGTGAATAATGATGAGCTGGGCGGGGCTTAACAACGGCAGTTGGGAAGGCTGGCTGGGCGCATTTTCACATGAAACGCCGCCCCTTGGGCAGATTGGTGACCGGACAAGCAGGTTATAAAACTTTATATTTCGCTCTTTATAAGGTGGACAGGGGGGATACTTATATGCTTTTAAAAGACTCTATAAGACCTGTAATGTCATATATCTAACTATATATGCTGATTTGGCCTGTCAGTGTCCCTTTAAAGCAAATAGTAAATGTAAGTGCAATAATTGCAATGTTCCTCCTTAAAAATGAGTAGATGAGTATTTCCCATGAAATTTTGTGAATTAAAAAAAACAGAGGTTGTCTGACATAATAAAAAGTTCCCAAATGGTCTAAAGTAAATAAGTTCTCATTCACATAAACGTATCTTTGGTCCGCATTTTTTGTGGGTCGGATGCTGACCCATTCACTTCAATGAGGCTGCTGTCCACATTCGTATGTCCGTTCCGCGGCCCCACAAAAAAATAGAACATGTCCTATTTTTGTCCATTTTACGGACAAGGAAAGGCCTGTTCTATTCGGGGCCAGCCATTCCGTTCTGCAAAATGCGGAATGCACCACAAAAACAGCATGAGCCCTAATGATGCTGTACTTGTCTTATTCTCTGTGACATCGGTCCAGTACTCCTGCTGCTGCTTGTTTACAAACTGCCGAGGTACCATATTTGTAATTGGGATGTAAGATTTTTCTCTGCAGCCTGCATATTTTCTCATATGTTGAAGGCTGCTCAGTCCCATTCAGTTTGAAATCCAGCAGATTAAATATCTGATGACTCAGTCTGAAGCCCTTCTATCAGCTCTGATATAAACTTAAATTTAAAGCTAGTTCAGCTTGATGAGCTTTCAAGACAGCAGAGAGAGGGCTACATAGTGACCCACCAGAGAGATCGTCTTGATGGATTTCTATTAGGATTTTTTCTTACCAAATTTAGTTAAAATTGCTTTAATTCCAGATCTAGCGTTAATTTAGCATTGAGGGTTTTTAATGGCAAAAATATGAAAATCTAAAAAAAAAAACTGGGTGGTTTAATCTATTTATGGTAAAGTACTGAACTGTTTCTAGTTTTGGCATTCAACTCAATCATAAAATATTGGTTATATCTTTGGTCAGTTAACACTGTGATCTAAACAAATCTACATGTATAGTCACATGAAGAAGGACACTGCCAAGAAGACTGATTTAGGGTTCACGCACACAAACGTGTTTTTTGTCCGCATCCAATCCGCAAGGCCGCTAAAAATGCAAACAGCACACGGTGTGCTGTCCGCATCCATATGTCCATTCCGCGGTACAGCAAAAAAATTTCCTATTCTTGTCTATTTTATGGACAAGGATAGGTCAGTTCTATAGAGGGCAGGATGTTCCATTCAACAAAATGTGGAACACACACGGCCAGTAAACATGTTTTGCGGATCCGGAATTTGCGGATCACAAAAACGGCAACAGCCATGTGCATTAGCCCTTAAGGAGAATTCTTCTACTTAGTAGCATGCTTAAGGCCTCATGCACACGACTGTTGGTGTGTTTTGCGGTCCGCAAATCGCGGATCCGCAAAACACGGATGGCGTCCGTGCGCATTCCGCAATTTGCGGAACGGCACGGACAGCCTTCAATATAAATGCCTATTCTTGTCCGCAAAGCGCGGACAAGAATAGGACATGTTATATTTTTTTAGCTGTCCGCATCTTTTGCGGCCCCATTGAAGTGAATGGGTCCGCACTCCAAAACGGCGGCTCGGATGCGGACCAAAACAACGGCCGTGTGCATGAGGCCTAAGGCTTATGTTTCTTCTTTTTTTTTTATGAGTGCCTGTATCTTTCTCTTGAGCCCATCTTCAGCAGCAAGTATGGACAGTGCTCTGTGTGACTGTTTCCTTCTCCTCATTCTAGCGATCAGTGGGGTACCAGCACTCAGACTCCCACATATCAAAACTATCAAAGATTTGTCACCATGATATTTTTTGGTGATGTTACTTTTAATTTTTCATGTCTCGAACTAGATTAGAAAAATCCTGAAATCCTGCCGTTTTCATATTGGCCACTAAACCAAACAGCAGGCTGACACTTCCTGTTGCGTATCACTTTTCAGCAGTCATCTCATTATCATCACAGCCAGTATTATAGTATTACAGTGACTGGTAACTTCTCTATATAGATAACACAGAATCACTCCCCCTCCCTGCACAATAGGTCATACAGCATGTCTAGAAATGACTATTGTCCATATAGCTGCAGTAAAGCATACCTCTAAATGCTGGTAACAGCCGCTCAGGCAAGATGGCTGCCAGCATAATCATGTGCTGTAAATAAAATGAAAAAAACAAACAAACAAAAAAAAAACATTATTTCAAAATCTATATATAAGAAAACAGGAAAAAGGAATATGTTTGACTATATGGTTTAAATTAGGAAAAAATATTGGTGATACATTCCCTTTAAGAAAGGGAGATGTCCTAGGTCAGTGACGGCTAATCTCCGGCACTCCAGATGTGGTGAAACTACGACTCCCAAGCTGGAGGGCCGGAGGTTAGCCATCACAGTCCTAGGTGGATAACCATTTAGTAAAGATTAGTTACAAAAAGGACAGAAGAATTAGTGTCAAATGCAGAGACAGCCTCAGAAATGGACACCTGGGGGTATGCCAAAGCCATCCGAAGGTTCTGAAAAACTGGTAAATATAGTAGCCCCATGTAGCAGTAATGACTTCCAAGTGTGCTTGTGACAGAGCTGCAAATATTACAGATTTATAAGGGTGGCTGAGTATGAGCAGAAAGGTAAACATTGTGCAGGTGGTGAATTAAAGGGGTATTCCCATCTCAGACAATGGGGGTATATCGCTAGGATATGCCCCTATTGTCTGATAGGTGCAGATACCACCTCTGGAACCCGTACCTATCTTGTAAACGCAGCCCACAAAGTGAAGGAGGGTGCAACGCGCATGCACGGCTGCCCTCCATTCAATTCTATGGGTCCGCCGAAAATAGCGGAGCACTGGCTCGACTATTTCCATCGGCCGCACAGAAATGAATGGGAACGGTGACCGCGCAAAAGCTGTGCTCTCCCATTCACTTCTATAGGGAGAGCACTTGGTGGTGGTCAGACCCAGGGAAACCCAGAGCACTCCAGCCACCACCTTCCCCTCTCCGTTCTCGATATAGGTGCACGTCCCAGCGGCAGTACTGCTTTTTTTAGAGAGTAAAATGGCCTGAAAAGGCGTCTGTGACGCTTGTACAGGCGTTACTGCAATCTCTTTTAAGAACTGCAGGGTTCAAAATGTGTAGACCAGACTTCCGTTGTTGTGGTACATGGTGTTATTTTATCTCTTCAATAAAGCCTGTGGATTTTATCAAGACGCTTGCGCGCTGGAACTTGAATGTTCACCTGCTCCGCTCCAGATTCTCCATTTACCTAGCTGTCTGGGTGAAGCAACAGAGGAGAGCTGAACTCTGTAAAACTGAGCCCCCTGTGCAAATATCAAATAAAATTAATCAGGACAGAATCTTAGATCTAAAAACAGAATGGTGGACACTGAGATAAAGGCGAAGTTCACTAGTCCTAAGTAGTCCTTAGTGGCAAGAAGGGTCTATTCCGAGTTTTGCGATGGGGCTTTATGACTCATGTGTAGGCTTCTAGGTGCAGGGACTTTGAAGCCATAAAATACTGATGTGAGACTCCTGTCATACTAAGGGCTCATTCAGACGACCGTATGAACGAGGCCGCACCCGTTCCGACCCATTCATTTCAATGGGGCCGTAAAAGATGTGGACAGCACACAGTGGTAGTTCTGCGGCCCTGCAAAAAAGATAGAGCATGTCCTGTTCTTGTCCGCAATCGCAGACAAGAATAGGCATTTCTATCATAGGGCTGGCCATGTGCCTTCCGCAAAATGAGGAATGCACACGGGCCATATCCGTGTTTTGCGAATCCCTAATTTGCGGACCGCAAAACACTACGGCTGTCTGAATGAGCACTAATGCTGTGCTGCTTTCGTGCACCTTTAGATATGCTCCAATTTTAAACTGTTGGCGATAATGTCTGTAAATGATATACAGTGAAACCTATGAATATTCGGGGACACAATTCCCTGCATGGCTGAGGGCATCTTTGTAATGGTACGAGTATAATACCTACTCCAGCTCCACCACATGAGGTGACAGAATACGCAGGCGCAAAAAGAAAAAAAAAAAAAGCTTGCAGTGGTTGATACGAAGGTAAAGAGTCTGGCATTTCTTCATTGGAGCCATGTGGCCACTGAGGGGTGGGCTGGTAAGCACCATTTGCTGTATTCCCATGGCAAGCACAAGAATGGCGACGCAGCAGAGAATCAGAAGATCAGTCACACATTCCAGCTGGCCTGACCATGCAAGGTCTCCCTTTCTGCCCTAACAAAACTCTTCATTTTTCATCAAGAGTGTGGCGCTCCGTTCACAAGAAAGGCCCAACAAAGAAGAGTCGCAGAGATCTGTGAGGGAATCGAACACTGGCTGTCAGACCGCGCAGACTGAAAGAAGATGACAGTGAGGTCAATAAATCATAGGGGGTCACTGAAAGGTGTGGGCCCACTTAGAAAAATGCATTTCAGTCACAATAATATGAAAGCATTCAGCCATGTAACAGCTTCAAATCTACGCCCCATGGCTTTTGAATTTTAGCCCTGGGAAACTAGAGCCGAGTGCCACCAATATACACGTACATATACATTAGAGAGCCAGGGGGAAACGCTGCGCTCATTCCCAGGGGCACTGATCTCACTGGTCGTTGACACAAAGCTAAACGCTATTACAATCACCTTTTTCTCGGCTAAAATTTCTATTAATTTGCACACGACTGGTAATTAAAATCACAGAAATCATTCCCTTCTTTAATCACGCACCGCTCATAGTCTCTTCGGCCTGAAAAGTGTTTAATATCGACTCCCACGGCCAGCAGTGAGATAATATTATTGAGCATCATTTCCAGGGACGCTTTTATGCCGCTGTTCATTTAAATGCCTGGTGAATAGTTCTCGGCACAGAGGTATGATACATCTTTAATAGTGAATTAAACGATATATAGTGTAGTTGTTCTGGGGAAGATCCCATCAAGGAGAGACTTACAACCACTGTCTCCTAACTGATGACGGCTCTGATGCTTTCTGATTATAACGTCACACTTTTCTTACAGCAACACGATACCCGAGTACTTTTAGCACATAAAGTATCTATTGACGGCCGTGAGATAGTATAATAAAAAAGTATTTAGCACTTAAAGGGGTTGTCTCACTTCAGCTAATGGCATTTATCATCTAGGGAAAGTTACTACAAGGCACTTACTAATGTATTGTTTTGTCGGAGTGTGCATAGGCCGGCGCTTACTCCTATAGTGTGCAAGCACGACCACTGCTGCTGGATTGCAGGGTGATCGTAGCCATGGAAACGATCAGTGTATAAATGGGATGGAAAAATGAATGAAGCCAGGAAAGGAAGCAATATGGGTAATAACAATACATTAGTAAGTGCCTTGTATTAACTTTCTCTACATAATAAATGGAATTTGCTGAAGTGAGACAATCCCTTTAATAAAAGTACTTTTCAACTAATTACTTGGGGTGGGTTTTGTAATGCAAACTGGTGCAATACTTTGTCTTCACCTTTCCATGTCCACTTTTCCTAAGATATTCTTCAAATGTCACATACTCTGAAATCCATTTACTGTAGCTTAAAGGGGTTGATGGCCTATCCAGACAATAGGTCATCAATATCTGATCAGAGGGAATCTGACAACCGGCACCCCTGACGATCAGCTGTTTGAAGAGGAGGCGCTGCTCCATGCGAGTGTCGCTTCCTCTTCATTACACTGCACTTCATCTCTGAAGTGCAGTGTAATTACACTACGCCGACGCTCCAGAGGAGACTAATATCTCTCCAGAGGAGATCAATATCCTACTTAATAAAGCCTTTAAAGGGGTTGTCCTGCCGTTAATATTGATGACCTATTGTCAACATCTGATCCGTGCTTCCTGGTCTTCACACTGTGAGTCGTCTCCTCTGGGGTGTCGCCGCAGTGTAATTACAAACACTTTCTCCGTTCACTTGAATGGAGCGGGTACTTGTATTACACTGCACTGAAGTGCAGTGTAATGAAAAGGAAGCAGCGCTCACATAGAGCACCGCCTCCTCTTCAAACAGCTGATTGGTAGGGGTGCCTGGTGTCGGACCCCCGCCAATCAGATATTAATGACCTATCCTGATGATAGGTCATCAATATTAATGGCTGGATAACCCCTTTGAAGGGTTTATGAAGTAGGATATATATATATATTTTTTGAAATGAGGCAGAATGGGTGAAGAAAAATAAAAGAAGCATTACTCACGTCACTGGTCTCCTGCTGCAGCCATTTTACAATTACCAGATGCCCATTGGTTTGCACTTCCTGGTTCAGTCTCAACACACAGAAAATGGCAAGAACCGTTTCCTCAACCAATGACTAGCCGAGGCGGGTCACCACCACGGACTATGATTGGCTGAGTGGACATTTTATGTCAATTCCTGGGTATCAAGACAGGACCAGGAGGTGTAGACCAGTAGGAGACTTGTAGAAATGGAACGTCAGTAGTGAGAGATCAGTGAGTAAAGTAATACTTTATTTTTATTTTTTTGAACCCTGTCTGCTCTTTTTCTAAAAAGTTTTTTTGACATCTGAGAACCTCTTTAATGCTGCAGCCATTTGCACACTATGCATATGAAACAAAAATTGGAGACTGTTTCCCCTCATACCCTCACCGACCCTACCTTAGCAGTAGTGGCTAAACTGCAATGCCTACCAGAAGAAGCCCCTTCATATTGCATTTCTCTCCTCTGAAAGTTTATCAGGCATGCTAGACTTCTTCTGGTGGACAATGCAGACAAATGGGGCTCCCTGGGGAAGGAAACTATGGAAGGGCTAGAAGGATAGGAAGAGGGATAGAATGGTAAGATGATATCAGCCCTATCTGCTATAAGTCATAATGGAAAACAATCATTCCCAAGATCTAAACTGGCATTGTAGTCCAATTCTTGTTGCTGTTCAATTTTGACATGCAGCTAAAGATCTAAAGGGATGTACCTACAGAAAAAGTCTAACTATAATAAGGCACTGACCCATGCGATAACATACTGTCCCTCAATACATTTGTGAGACAATGAAGACCAGAAAAGACAGGTTAGACATAAAACAGTCTTCAATTATAATACTGATACAGAGAAACAACTTTTACCCATCTGTCACAATTTTGGCACATATTTAAAGTTAGTTTAGCAATTATTGTTAACAGTGGGTATCAGAGGTTCCTGTGCCCTACTCCAAAATCTGTAACACAGCCCCCAACTACCATGTGCCATGTGTCTTGTTGTGTAGCAGAGGAGCATTCGGCCCTGGTACAATTGCCACCTCTAGCCTCTGGAGAGAATCCAAAGTTAGGGTCTGTATGCATCTAAAGAAGGAGTTTGTGGGATTCCTCACCATCACATGAACAAACAGATCCAACTTCACAGTGTTCCATAGCTTTTAAAGCTGCGTCCTAACATACTGTAATTTTGCATAGGGCAGAGTAGAAAACCTACGATTCTGTCATCTACCATCCATATTATTACCATAACATTAGTAACATAACCATGCATAGGTTCGTCCATTGTTCCTGGAAAGTAATAATAATCTAATCTGATGTAGTACAATCTACTTGTATAATAGAACTTTTGCCAGCTTCAAATACTATATCATTTTCCCATCTACAACAAGAAAATGATTCACTCTGTGCCAGTGTAATTAGTATAGCCACAGAAAATGTGAAGCACATAAAATTTGGAAATACTATTTTGATAATGAAAATATGGCTGGTGTCCAAAATGTGACCTCTGAGATGCTATGTGGCACTCACAATATTAGACAGCTCATGGCCCTCGATGACTGCACATACACATACTGCTCCTTATGATAAAGTGATAAAGGATGAGGTTAGTGATGTGGCAGTTTTAATGAATTGTTGTGTACCTGTATTAATGCTTTTGCGTCTATTTGTCATCCACATCTCTGTGACATTTCATAAGCTTAATAATCTCATAGTCAAGATGTAACTTTCCAGTACACTATGGGGAGGGGAATTTGTAATAGCTGTACACATTTTTGACAGAAAAAAAGTTACACATTTCATCATAAGTGCCAGTTTATGACAAAATGGGTGACTTTTTATCTTTTTCCAACACACTCACTGACTTTTCAAAAAGTTGGTTGGAGAAGGCTGGCCACAGGCGGGTCCTCTGTGGGCCCACTCATTTAACAACATGTGTGCCAAAAAAACTGGTGCATATTACACCAGAAATTTACCCCAGCTTCTGGATGGTTGGAGTAGATTTTAGTTCTGGCACATGGGCGGCCAGACATGAGCCACAATTATTTAGAGGTGTTTGCCTATTAATAATTGTGACACATCTTACGCCAGCACAATGCAAATTATGACCAGCATACAGAACTCCAATCTTAATAAATTTCCCCCCATTGTATGTAATTTTCTCACAATTTTGGAGATTTCTACTTGGGAAAATTCTTGTTTACTTCCACAATTACTACCCATTACAGACCTAACACTTTCCACATAAACCTTTTGTTTCTTCACTGCACGGCTTAGGCCACTTTTATTCGGTCAGTAATTTCTAGTCATTATTTAATGGTCATTATTTTGTAAGATATTTTGAAAGGTATAATGGAAAGACTTGTGCCTCGTTATTGTTTTGGATCTCTTCCTGGCTGTGGCTTACAAATATTGAAGAAAAATACTGACCACGTACTGACCATGTGAAACCAAGTTTCTTAAAATCCCAGACAACTCCTTTAAACTTTTATACTCTCTAACATGAGTACGAACAAACTGCTCACAAGTAATACGGTAATCATCTTTGGGACATTATCCTTGCTTAATTCATAATTCAAACCAACTATATTGAATCTACAAATTGACAGAGGATGACCTCTAAAGCCTGTCTCACAGACAGCCTTGGTCACACAACGTTCCTGGGATACATGCTGCCCTCTTCATGACGCTGAATAAGTAGGTGTGTCTTCTAAACTGTTGTGTGACGGAGGCTCTCAGTGATAGAAAGGTTACACAGGTCATTTATCAAACTGCTGAGTGTAGATAGGTTACTTGAATCAAGAATCAAGTTTATGCCTGTTGCGATTTCTGACATTGTATAGATTTTTTGTCAAAGTTGGTGAGCTTTGAATATAGGCTAGGGCGCTTATGGAATGTTGAATTGATTGGTCAGATGTTGTGCTTACTTAAAACAACATGTGTTGTCTTCTTCTCATAAATTATTTATCTATGCAATTGAGATTTTCATTAAAGATCAACATTTATCTATGGTGGTTTCCCATTTCTATTGATGATCTTTGAGAAGCATCTACACCTTGAATGGAGTCCACCTGTGGTAAATTCTGTTGTTTGGACAGGATTTAGATACCCCCTTGTCTATGTAAGGTCTCACAGAGACAGGATTGTGTCGAGGCACAGATCTGGAGAAGGGTACAAAAAAAATTTGCTGCACTGAAAGATCCCAAGAGCACAGTGGCCTCAATAATTCTTAAATGGAAGAAGTTTAGAACAACCAGGACTCTTCGTAAAGCTGGTTGGCCCACCAAAATAATTGGGTGAGAAGGGTGGTAAGAGATGTGACCAAGAACCCAATGGTCACTCTGGCTGAGCTCCAAAGAGCCTGTGTGCATCTGGGAGAAACTTCCAGAAGGTCATGGTAGAGTGGCCAGAAAGTAGCATCTACTCAGTATAATGCTTTATTCACACATCAATGTTTTCGTCAGTGATGGTGAGCCAAAACCAAGACTGGAGCATAAAACACAGATCAGAAATATGGGAAAGATCTGCACCTGTTCTGTGTTTAGAGCCGCATCTGGTTTTGGCTCACAATCATGGGCAGACTAGATGGGCCAAATGGTTTTTTATCTGCCGACACATTCTATGTAATCACTGATGGAAATCATTGACCAAAACACTGACGTGTGAATGAGGCATAAGACACATGAAAGTTTGTAAAAGAAAACAAACTAAAAGATTGAACATTTTGGTCTCAATTCTCCAGCAAAGTGACCAGTCAGCAATATATGATACCAGCAATATGTAAGGTGACAAGACTTGTCTCCTTAAGTGTGTGGAAATCTAGCATGGTCATCTATAGTTGCGGTTCCCTTTTCTGTGAGGCATAGTAAACTCAGAACTTGCACAGATTGTTTCTTAGAGAGTATTATGGACTCATCAATGGATATATACAATGCAGAACATGCAGTTTTTACCATTGATTTACACAAAAGTATATAGCTGTAGCAAAACACTGGCATACCAATATATACCAAAGCCGGTATATAGGTTCTACGTTAACGGCCTGGGACAAAAAAGTGCAACAAGAAAAGAAATAAATAAGTTGCACCACCTGATTTAGACAATTGAATGTCTTTCACACACTATTACAATGGAAATGGTTCATAATGAATGTATACCAATGGCAGAGGCTCATTATAAGCTGTGCACATGTACATAGCTGTGACAAAGGGCGGCAGACTAACACATTCCAACAAAAACAGTATAAAGGTTTGAGAATGGCCATTTAAATAGGTATACAATAGTGTATGAATCAACGATATAGCACACGTTGGTATGTAAATCCTTTAGTATATTCTGGTGCGTGCTCAATTTTTGCACACGTGTTGACCACTGCTACTATAAGGAGTTACTATGATTAAAGGGGAGAAGTAATAAATCACAGCGTGTGTACTGGATTAAGAGGGAGGCGGTGTTGACTTATCTTAATAGTGTAATAATGACAGGCATGCAATCGATGATATATGGTTATGTCTTGTGGAATGGGACCACACACACAAGCAACTGTGATAAGAGCATACAGTATGAATGAATTCACAGAGAGAGAAAACCTCAGGGCAGTCTGCAGAACAGAGGATAGTTTTACTCTGTTCCTCTGTTTGTGCCATACATCAATGTCATACATGAGAGCCTATTCACCACAGCTCCTGAATGGGGATGAAGAGGAGGTCAGCAGAGGCGACTTACTTTTAGAGCAGACTTGTTTGATTTAAAAAAAAATAATTTGTATATGATTAACAAAAACGGCTATAATCCATCTGGCTTACAGGATAGCTCAGGGATCCTGAATCTTCAGTATTGGCAGATATGTCTTAAGTTTATCTTAGAAACATTGCAGGACCCGTTTGGGATTTAAATCATAATTTAGATTATTATTATAATTTTCATACATTTTTATAGCACTTATATTTTCTGCAATAATGTACAATCGCACACACAAAGACAATGACATGCAAACAACAGAATAAGAACAGCATAGTAAAAGAATCACAGTCTGGATGTATCAGTGTATATATGGTCATTTTAAGGGTACATCCAAACTGTGCCACCGTGCCGTGGTTTGCAACGAGGCTGTGCCGCGGTAGAGTACTGCTGCGGTCGTACGGCCCTTAGCTACCTCTAACAAAACAAACGAGACCACACTGTTCAGTGGGTCTGTATTGTTAATGGTGTGGTGCGGTCTGATTAGTAGAGGCCTGTGTGACCGCAGCGGTACTCTACCGCAGCACAGCCGCAACGTTTGGTCGTACTCTAAAGGGTAGACAATGGCTCTACCAGATGCTGTCTATTAATCTGCATTTAATTGCTGCATGTACCTTTTTCTTAAAGTTGATCACCAGCCAAAAATCACCAGCTACACCCTCTGGCCATTTCCGAGATTAAGTAGGGTGTTGGTGTGGTCCCTGAAAGGAAGGCAGAATTAAGCGGGGTTGTGAGGGCAGATTTGCATTCATAAGTGAATTTATAGTTTTTGGCTGGAGATGGACTTTGAGAATTATGGAATGAAACTGAGAAATAATCCACTCTTCAAACATAACTGAATATAGGTAGTCAAGTAAAGGAGATCCCTCCATGACTAATACAAAGTCCAAAAGCGAATTAAAAAGAAAATACATTGATACGCACCAAAATATCCAGACAGGCGGCTTTTAGTAGAGTGATCTGATCTGCAATGGTCAGGCTTGTAAATCCAGGTAACCGCTTTGCAAATTCCACTATTTTAATAATGCACTTTGTTGCAAGTTCACTAAATTTATCCCATAAACCAAGGTCTAGCCGCACCCGGTGATCAGCACTCGAATTCTGATGAACACAAAGAAAAAAAGTGTGTTAGTTCTACTGCTCACCAACTGTTCTAGAATTACCTTTTAAATACACACAGTCATGAAAAAAGTGTACCCTATTTGAAGTTTTCAGTTTTACCTATCAGGACATAATAATAATTTCGAAAAAAATCCGGTCCTTTGAAAGTCTTAAAATTAGATAGCTACAACCTCAGATGAAAAACAGCGCACAACAGATTCCACCGGGTAATTATTTATTCAACAAATAAGAAGCCAAAATGAAAAAGTCATGTGTGAAAAACTAAGGCCACCCCATGAATGATAGCTTGTGGAATCACCTTAACAGCAATCATTTAAAGTAATCGCTTTCTGTATGACCTTATCAATCTCTCACATCATTCTAGAGGAATTTTGGTCTGCTCTTCTTTAAACCATTGCTTCAGTTCATTGAGGTTTATGCACAGCTCTTTTAAAGTTTGGCCCCAGCATTTTAATTTAGCAGAGGTCTGGGCTTTGGGCCATTGTAACTTCTTGATTCTTTTCTTTTTTAGCCATTCTGTCGTAGATTTGCAGGTGTACTTGGGATAACTGTACTGTTGCATGACTAAGTTTCAGTCGAGCTTTACCTGTTGGATAGATGGCCTCACATTTGACTCTAGAATACTATGTTATGCAGAGGAATTCATGGTTGACTCAATGACTGCAAGGTGTCCATGTCTTGTGGCTGCAAAACAAGCCCAAATCATCAGCCCTCCGCCACCATGCTTGAGAGTTGCTATGAGATGTGTGTGTGTTGTGTGTGTGTTGATAGGCTGTGTTTGGTTATGCCAAACGTGCCGTTGTGCATTGTAGCCAAACATCTCCAGTTTGGTCTCATCTGTCCAAAGAATACTGTTCCAGAAATCTTGTGGTTTGTTCAGATGCAACTTTGCAAACTTAAGCCGTGCTGACAAGTTTTAAGGCAACCCTTCCAAACAAGCATTTAACATGCTAACTGAGGCCTGTAGAGTCTTAGATGTAGCTCTTGGGTTGTTTGCAATTTTTCTCTGAGCACTGCATGACCTTGTTGAATTTGCTGGAAAGTCCACTCCAGGGAAAACTGTCAACTGCCTTGAATGTTTTCAATAATCTCTCTCACTGCAGAATAATGGACTTCAAATTGTTTGCAAATTGCCTTATAACCCTTCCCAGATTCATGGGCAGCAACAATTGCTATTCTAAGATCATTACTGATATATTTCCTCTTTGTCATTGTGTTAACATACCTGAATGTTCCAGGCTGGCAAACTGCCAAAACTTCTGCTTTTAGGCTAGTTACACACCTCCAGTTAAGCTATCCAGCAGGCTATTCCTCATAGGCATAGCCAGATACTAACGTTCACTGCTAGACCCCATTGAATATAATAGGATCCAGCGGAGAAATGTCTGGTTTCCAGTTTGAGCATCAAGTTTTGACCAGGGAAAACTGGTCCCCGCTGGGTACCTTATAGTCAGTGGCTTTGACAGTACACTGCCCTATCCAGCTGGGCTGAACATGGTCAACTTCTTCTGCTGGAACAGCTTTCTGGATAGTTTTACCACAAGTGTGGAACTAGCCTTATTGAGGTGGTCACACTTGTTGAAGATCAATAAATCAAGGGCATTTGATTACCACCACTTGGCTGCTATTTACCCTCTTAATTCATATGGAAGCAGTAAGTGTACACTTAATTTTTCAAACATAGCTTGTGCAGTTTGGCCTCGTTTTTGTTAAATAAAAAAATGACACTCTGTAAATTGTCATGTGCTGTTGTTCATCTGAGGTTGTATTTACTTAATTTAAAGGTCTTTCTAAGACTGCGTTTTTATTTTTTATTATGTTCTAATATGTAAACCCATACAATTCTAAAAGGGTGTTCTGACGTGTGTAAAAAATGTACCCTTACATTTTCTCACCAGTGGTGTCATGAACATATAACTTATGCCTCTAGTATGGCATGTGACACAGCAATCACATGCCACTGTCATCGTCGGCAGCTTGTAAACAAAGACCAGTGTGTACTGCAGGAACCTTGTGCTAGATACAAGAGAACTTTTTTTGTTATTTTTTACAAGATTTGCTTTAAAGTCTACTTCTGTGCAGTGTATAATAAACTCCCTGAAGACCATCAACAAGCTGCTGCTGACAGTAATTCCATGTAAAACATTTAAAACTCAAGTTACGTCCCCAATACTTGGCTATTAACTTCCTAACTCCATGTACTATTTTTGCAACTGCCAGTTTTACCCCTAAATCTCCAATCATCCCCTCCATTGATCCCAACAGGCACACATTTGGCTCCATGGTAAAAGAAACCCCGTACCTGTTAATAGTGCAAATTTAGGATTTGAGAATATGTAGGCTGAAATGTGTTAAACTATAAGAAAAAGCTAGATAGAAAGACAGAGAGGGAGAGAGAGAAATAGATAGATAGATCGATAGACAAATAAGATACACGTAGATACATTGATAGCCACAGAGGGAGAGAGAGAAATTAATATATATAAACAGACAGACTATGCCCATTTCCTATAAACAGTGGTGCTTGAAAGTTTGCAAACCTTTCAGAGTTTTCTATATGTCTGCATAAATTTGGCCTAAAATGACATCAGATGTTCATACAAGTCCTAAAAGTAGACAAAGGTAACCAAATCAAACAAATTAGTCAAAAATATTAGTCTTTATAATTTATTTATTGAGGAAAATTATCCAATATCACATATCTGTAAGTGGCAAAAGTATGTAAACCTTTGCTTTCAGTATCTGGTAATGACCTCCTTGTGCTGCAATAACTGCAACTAAATGTTTCAAGTAATTGTTGATTAGTCCTTGGAGGAATTTTAGCCCATTGGGTCCGTACAAAACACCTTCAACTCTGTTATGTTGGTGGGTTTCCTTCCATGAACTGCTCCCTTCAGGTCCTTCTACAACATTTCTATTAGATTAAGGACAGGACTTTGGGCCATTCCGAAACATTGTTATTCTTCTTTGGTAGAAGGACTTGTGTACATTGGGATCGCTGTCTTTCTGCATGACCCATGTTGTCTTGAGATTCAGCTCATGGACAGATGTCCTGACATTTTCCTTTGGAATTTGCTGATATAATTCATAATTCATTATTTTATCATATCTTAATGATGATAAGCCATCCTGGCCCAGATACTGCAAAACAGCCCCAACCCACTACCGTATTTTACAGATGGGATGAAGTTTTTATGCAGTGCTTTCCTTTCGCCAAACATAATGCTTCTCATTTAAACGTAAAAGTTCTATCTTGGTCCGCTGATAGGACCGCACTATTACAAGATTACCAGACACCTTCTCTCAATTACGGAACATAGAGGATAATCGATTATCCTCTATGTATACATCTGCTGCACAAGTGTGCGTTTGCCGTGGTGGAGGAAGAAAGCACACTGGTGGAGATTGAGTGTCTTCTATGTCCGTATCTACTGATGAAAAATCCCGTAATTGAAAGAAGGTGGCCGGTAATCTTGTAATAGCGCGGTCCTAGCCAAAACGCATCATTTTACTGTGTGAACTTGACCTACGTCACTTACTGGGACCTGCAGCTTTCTGAGTCCAGGCAACGTATCGGAGGTTTTTATTTGATATTCTGACTTTAGCAAACTGCAGACAGGCAGCAATGTTCTGTTTAGAGAGCAGCTGCCTTCTCCTTGCAATCCTGCCATGCACACCATTGCTATTCGGTATCCTCCTGATGGTGGACTCATAAACATTAACATTAGATAATGTGAGAAAGGCTTTTAGTTGCTTAGAGGTTGCCTTGGGTTCCTTTGTGACCTTGCCGACTATTACATATCTTGCTCTTGGTGTGATCTTTGTAGGTCCACTCTTCGGGTGGGTAATATTTGTCCTGAATTTCCTCCATTTGTATACAATCTGTCTGCAGAATGGTGAAGTCCAAACTCTGTAGAGATGGTTTTGTAACCTTTTTCAGCCTGATAAGCATCAGCAACTATTCTTTTGAGGTACTTAGAATCTCCTTTGTTTGTGACATGATACATTTCCACAAACGTGTTATGAGGATCAGACTTTGATAGATCTAAGTTCTTTAAATAAAACAGGCTGTCCACTCACATCTGATTGTCATCCCATTGCTTGAAAACACCTGTATCTAATTTCACCTTCAAATTATCTGCTAATCCTAAAGATTCACATACTTTTGCCACTGACAGACATGTGATGTTGGATCATTTCTTTGATGAATAAATAAATGGCCAAGTCTAATATTTTTGACTAATTTGTTTGATTTGGTTACTTTTATCTACATTTAGGACTTCAAATTTCAAGCACCACTGTATATATAATGAGTGTCATATGTTGCATATAAGCAAAAACTAAATTCCATGGCTTTTGGTGCAGACCAGAGGTGTCCAACTGGTGAACCTCCGAGCCTTTTGTTTGGTTCCAGCCTAGAGAAAGCTCCACTGTCTTTTTCTAGTAAAGTCATTTTTGGCTAAATAGGATCCAGCTAGTAATCATGTACCGCATATATACAGCCCACCTCATAAAAAGTTTGAAAAGGAACAAAGACAGACAGGGTGAGGGTTGGGGCAACTGAAGCTGGGTCAGTCACAGCAGTTATGAAGTCAGTCAGTTATGACAGCAAGAGTGATTGGTATGCTCAATGGGTAAATGTGAAAGGCACAACCTTCCAGGGAAAAGAGATGCAAAGATAGAAAAGTAGTAAAAAATAAGAATACAAAAGTAATAAACCATTGTTTGTAGTTCAAGGACATGAGATTTATGATGTGATGTTTGAATGCCTCATTCACTAGAAGAAGAACAATTCCAACTGCAGATTCACATTTTAATATAAGAGCAATAAAATCCAAGGGCTCTTTCAATACCTTGCAGAATTAGGATGTTTGCATTGTACCTGCAAAAAAACAGCTCAGTCGAATGGAGTATTTTCAATGCTGTTTTTTTTTTTTTTTTTTTTTTTACAGATGAGCAATTGCAGAACCTTGTTAGGATGATGCACATATGTTAAAAATAGTCATTCCCTAATTTGGTAACTAAGATGACTTTCCAGACACTGAATTCAGTGACCACATGTGCAGAGTATTGTTTGTTGCCCTGCCCTAAAGGGTCAATTGGCTAGTCCGCTTTGTATATACAGCAGAGTTCCTCAACTCCACTCCACAGGGACCACCTGCCAGTCATGATTTGAGAATATTCCACAGAATGAATACCTGTGGTAAGTCCTCATGAATGGACACTTATTATATCACCTGCTCAATACTAAGGAAATCCTGAAGACATGACCGGCTGGTGGTCCCTGAGAACCGGAGTTGAGGAACACTGATATAGAGTATATGTTCAGGGATCTCTATGCATATATTCTTCATATTCTGTCCATACAGTGGCCAATTTACTCTATTGGAAGCCTATAAGAGGGACGTGGTCGGGAAGGGGGGCGGCATTGGTTGCTGGGTGCTAGAGACTGCACCAACAAACTGCTCGGTCTTGGTCTGGGTCTGAAATACAGGACTAGGGCAGCAAACTGAATCTTTGAAGGAAATCTATGTGTGACTGGCCTACAAAGCCAAACAATTTCTCCCTAATCTCCACAGTTTATGAGATCAGCGTTCAGGGACTGACTTTTAGTGTATTATTTGCACATTAGAGCGAAGCCCATCTATAGTCATTTAAACCATATCTATAAAATTCCCTAGAAAATGAAATCAAATCACCTCTAACCAAATCCAGCTTGTAAAATTGCAAAATTCACTGTCGTCCACAAAAGGCAATTAGAAAATGTGCCCTGGAGCAAGATATACCAGTGACAACAAATGTCCTTGCTACAGTATGTGCATGCTATGCTGCGTCCTCTTGTTTTATGTTAATATGCCTTATTAAGTAAAGCAAAAATGGGAAATGCAATTTGAAATGCCAGTGAGCAGAGGCGGGATGGTTGACTTGGCCGGCATTGAAACCATCCATCTATGTGACTAAGTGCTTTAGATATCAGGTCTATTATGATTATGATGGCACTAGGTATAAACTTGCCTTTGCGTAGTTGTTAGAGGTCTTGGTGTGTCAAGATCAGTGCAAGACGGATGTATTGAAACAGCTTCAACAACAATTACTTTGCCTTTCTTGGTAGAATAAACCTGTCCTTTCCATCATATAGAACCCCGGCCATGGCAGCTGATAAAAATCAAAGCTTTGTGATGAGGGTGTGCAGGTTAAGGACTCCTCTGTCACAAGATTTATCAATGCAAAGCTCTGGATGCTGGAACGCCTTTTCTGGAGTCTGAGGGGAGCAGGTTAACAGCTGCCTCTGTGCCCTTTAAGACATTCCTCCAAGTGAAGAGAGCCCGGTACATTTTTCAGATTTATTTTATTTAATCCTGAAAGACCTGGGCAAAATGCAGCCCATCAAGAGGAAATGAGATCAGGGAAGGGAAAGAAAAATCAAGATGTGCAGTCATTCGGGCTGTAATTAAATTTAATAGCCAGTTTATCCAGTCCATAGAAATGGTGCATGGTAAAGAGATACACACGACGCAGAGCCTACAGCAGGAAATCATTTGGCAATAGTTTATCCATCTGGAAAAAAGACACTGCATGAAACCAGCAAGTGTGAACAAAATATTCATCAGTATTATATGAGATTACTTTATCATGCCATTGAATTTGACACATATTCTATTTCAGATAATGCACAGTATCCCACGCAAAATGCAAATGTAATAACCATACCTAGAAGATAGGCAGAAGAGGGGAACATCGAGATTCCAGATAATCTGCTCTTGTAATTTAACACATAATCTCAGCATGCTAAGAAATACCGCAAAGATGTCTTTTTCCTCTAATTAGAGGACATCACCCACAAGCTAGCTACTTAAAGGTAAAGTCCTTCGCATATATCACTAATGCCTATGTCAAGCTAAAAGCATTTCACCGGTAGAGATTTTTATTCAGCCAATGTAAATACATCTCATTTTCTCCAAGATGGTTATTATATTTTAAAGGAAAGGCTTAATATTCCTTAAAGTGTATGTGTGAGGTGATCTGGGATCAGGATATGATAGAGGGAGAGAAGCCGAGCTCTGTGATATATAGGTTTATAGGATGTGGAACTGGATGATTAAAAAGTGGAGTAAATCCTGACAGGACTCCTAAGAGACAGTAAGAGTCCTGATTACCCCGCCCACATGAAGGATGATTAACAGCTCCTGTATCAGTGTGTAGACGGCTCTCAATCGTCCCCTGTGGGCAGAGTAATCAGGACTCTTACTGTCTCTCCTAGGAGTCCTGTGAGGATGTACTCTGCCGTAATATACCGTTATATCATGGAGCTCAGCCTCTCTCCCTTTATAATATGTTATGCTCAAATAAGGGAACAGCAATCACCTGACAGATTTGCTATAAAAGGGGTTTATGAGATTAAAAAGATAAGACTGTTTTTTCCTCAAAAACAGTGCCAAACGAGAATATGGGCTGGCACACATTTTTTCTAAATTTCTGTAATGCAAACCCTTTATATATTAAAAATAACTCTCATATTGCCACATTATCACAAAAATCTGGATTGGGATATTCTGATGGTAGTTCTACAGGATGCTGATTGACCTATTGTACTATGATACTATGATATTACTGGTCCTTATTTTTGGCATATTTTATACGGATTATGTTGCACAGTAATTATGGAGTAATTTACCAGGAAAACCACCCTGCGCACAGTTAGAGTGGGTGTCCCTTAAAGGAGTTATCCTATGGTTAATGTAAAAATAAAAATCAGACATCATATAATACATGACAATCTCCTTCTATTGGTACTTTCACACTTGTGTTAGAGGATTCTGGCAGGCAGTTCCGTTGCCAGGACTGCCTGCCGGATCCCGAAATCCGTATGCAAACGGATAGCATTTGTTTCCGGATCCGTCTGACAAATGCATTGAAATACCGTATCCGTCTCTCCGGTGTCATCTGGAAAAACGGATCCAGTATTTATTTTTTTCTAATTTTTAAAGGTCTGCGCATGCGCAGACCGGGAAACCGGATCTGACATGAATAAATTTCAAATGGAAATTAATGCCGGATCCGGCATTCCGGCAAGTGTTCCGGAATTTTGGCAGGAGAAAATACTGCAGCATGCTGCGGTATTTTCTCCGGCCAAATACTGTAAGAGGGACTGAACTGAAAACATCTTGATGCATACTGAACGGAATGCTTTCCATTCAGAATGCATTAGGATAAAACTAAAGCGTTTTTTCCCGGTATTGAGCCAGTATGACGGAAATACCGGAAAACTTTAAGGCTAGTGTGAAAGTACCCTAACAAAGCTAGAACCAGTCCTATACCTCACATGGATCCAGAGATATCCCCATTCATTTCTTCAATTGCTCTTCTATATCAAGCTGGCAGCTCAGAGGGTGTAACCTTTCTGCAGCAGCTCAGAGGGTGTAACCTTTCTGCAGCAGCTCAGAGGGTGTAACCTTTCTGCAGCAGCTCATGGGATGTGTTCTTTTTGCTGCAGCTCAAGAAGAGTGCCTTTTTGCTGCAGCTCTCTCCCTATCACTCAGGAGGCAGTTGAAGGATGAAACGAAACATGTGCGGCCTTCTCAGTGAGCCGGCAGCAGGTACATTTTATTGGATAACTCAGTGGCTGTACTAAGTTTTCAATCACATGCAATTACAAAAGTATTCAGATCCAGGTGCTGGTTTGAAAAATGTAGAATATTTTTCATGAGACAACTCCTTTAAGGCTGGATTGCTCTAGAATAGAAGAAGAGGAAACTACACCCTTAGAGAGTGGAAAAGTAGAGCATGCCAGACTGATGGAGCAAGTAATAAGGCCAACTGAGCGGTAATAGCATCTGAAAGGACAGGGACAAGAGACTTTGCAGCAACAGGCCAATGGCCATTATATGGAAGCTGAAGCCCAAAGAATGAGAGTAAGTGTAAGTCCTGCAATGGAAAGATACTGAAGGAAAGTTCATCCCTAGACAGAGGGCTGAAGGAATCACTACTACCCCTCAAATTTTGTGCCTCTGCATGTCAGAAAAGAAACTGCTATGCGCCTCTGCCTGTGTCAGATTTTAAAAGCTTTCATACCAGTAATGTGAGTTTGAATCTGCTCTGTTGTTTCCTTACTTTATTAATCTGGGATTGCACTACATATCACCAGTCTGGGAAATCGCACAACAGGGTGCACCAGGTTTCATTGTGGTACACTCTGGTAAATGGGAACCAGGTCATCTTAGGGGCAGTCCAGAGTGAAAACCATTGACTTCACCACAAACCCCAGACCGTGCAGTTCCCATGTACCACGCTTAGTGTAGAAGCACAAAACTACTCCTGATTACAACTGATTGTTCCTTTGGGGGAAATGTTTTATTATTGAATTGTAATCCTTTTGAACTAAAAATACTTTTTTCATTTGGTCTTTATTAAACATTTTTAGCCTCTTTCTCTGTACAGCCTTGTTATTCTGTAGCAGCAGGCTCTGTATTTTTACTGTTTCCCGTCAGACGGCTCAGCTGACGGCTTCTTACCACTAACTTCATTATTTCTCAATTCTAATCTTACGGATAAGAATGTGGCTTAAATAAGTGTTTAGTAATTTAGAGATAAGGTTTTATTAGGGTACTTTCACACTTGTGTTTTTCTTTTCCAGCATAGAGTTCTCTCCTAGGGGCTCTATACCGGAAAAGAACTGATCAGTTTTATCCCCATGCATTCTGAATGGAGAGCATTCCGTTCAGGATGCATCAGGATGTCTTCAGTTCATTATTTTTGACTGATCAGGACTAGGATAAAACCGCAGCATGCCATGGTTTTATCTCCGGCCAAAAAATGGAAGACTTGCCTGAATTTTTTTTCCATAGGAATGTATTAGTTCAAAATACCGGAATGCCGGAACTATCCTTCCGGTTTGCGCATGCGCAGACCGAAAAAAAAGGTGAAAAAATAAATGCCAGAAAGACGGATCCGGCATTTCAATGCATTTTTCTGACTGATCAGTCTTACAAATGCCATCAGTTGGCATACGTTTTGCCGGCGACTAAACTGTTTGCCGGATCACTCTGCCACAAGTGTGAAAGTAGCCTTAGATGATCGGCACAAATTGAAAGCACAATTTACAAAGCTAGACAAATAGTTAACCCTTTGTGACAAAACAGTTGAATATTTTTAAGAGACCAATTGAAAAAATGATTTTAGCCCAAAATGAGTAAAATGCAATCATAAAAAAATTGCCCCCGAAGCTGTACTTTGCCTTAAAGTGTTCAGAATTCTTGTGGTCATTGCACAACTTCTTCACAGGGAAACATTGCGGTTGCATGATGGTCTCAATAACCACTGACCATGTTTCTGCCAAAAGTAGTCATGAGACCCTTTTGCAGGTATTGCACATTGCAGATATGATCGAATTTCTATTTGAAAATGGCGGTGGTGTATCATAACTGGTGGAAATGTCAACTCAATACTCGCCGTCTTTAATAAATTGCGACGTATATGCAACCATAGAGAAAGTGGTTGTCTACTTTTGAATTAATATATGTATAACAATATTCTGTACCCTGTCAAACATTAAGCCAACTCTGCTGCGGAAAAACCTCATGTAACTTTTATACGTAATTTATCTAAGGATATGTAGCCAAGCATGAAATCTGCCAAGCATAAAATGTTAGAAAATATAAACTCCTGGTATTTTTTTTTTCATTTTAGCTACTTTACAAATGCACTGCACTAGTATACGGCCACCATGGAGATAACCAGCTGATCAAAAATTAACATTCAAAAATCCTAGCTAAATATAGGTCACAACAAGCAGAGAGAAAAATCCCTTTCACTAACAGCATCCTAACAGCATCCATGGAGTGTGTTTCTCAGTATAATAACAGGTTCTGCATATAACTCCATTGACACATTTTGATGCCTTGTTTGATGTAGGATATATACTTTAAAGAAAAATTGGACAGAAGTAATATAATAGCTTGGGAATCACCTATAATTTACCAAAAGACTACACTAAAATCCAAAATCATTGTAAGTCAATAAAACGTAACTTTTAATACCGTTATAGCTAAAATAGATAGCCCTTAAGATAAATCGATAATTAAAAAATAACACAAAAATATACAAAAACATAAATGGTAGGAGCAGAGGTACACGGCGGCACATCGGAATAAGACCATTTGTCCTACCAGATCCTTCGTGGGTTCCGCGATTCTTCCATAGTCCCAGGACAATAAATCAACGCTGTCCCTGTGGTAGATGAGGAAATTAAGCATATGGCGGAGTGTGGGCTAAATTGTCCCTAAAATCTCCCTGCAGAACGGGTGCTATGCTGGCCCTGATAACCTAACCACAGAGCACCCTCTGACCAGGGTGACTCGGTCTGGAACCTTACCCTAGATCAATTGACCCTAGTTGGCTCTATCCTATCCTTTCTTTACACGCACGTTTCACTTTCAGATGAGAAAAAATGCTCGTCTGGGGAAATATATATATACTTTTTAATGCACCAAGAGTGGTGGCTGTTCTTTCAGAGGACTAGACAGAAACCAACATATGTGATGGATACAATGGAGTAGTGAGCAAAGGCGGACTGGGAACTTAAAGTGGCCCTGGAAAAAAAAACTAAAAGTATCCCCATGTTATAGGGGAGTCCAAACTGACAGAAGGCGGGGCAACACAAATGGTGGGCTTAACAATATCACAAAATACTGTCCCAACACAACCATATACCACACAGCAGCACAATATATTACCCTAAAAGCTGTCCTGTTGTGCCCATCTATAGATGCCATTTTCTGTCCTCCTCCAGTTATCTATGATTAACATATGGAGCAGGGGGCTTAAGAGATGAGATGTGGGCCACAGAGGGCATGTGCGGTCGCTGGTGGGGTACATGAGTTTCTGATTCTCACATCGTTAATTCACGCTGAGAGCTCATTATGTACCCAGCCAGCGGCAGAGAGATCTTGGGTGGCCCCTTGGGCATCGGCCCACCGGGAAATTTCCCAGTAAGATCTATGACCAATCCGCCCCTGGTGATCAGGCAAATTGGAATTGGTCATAGTGTAGTGGGTAAATAGGCAAACTTCACATGTGAACCTAATTTCATCACATGGCAGAGACGTGGTGAATGACACAATCCATCTCCAAGAAATGATGTAGTGGTTTGAAATCACCCATATGCAATTTTAATAACACCGCGCAACAACAATTTTGCTACTGAGAGAAAAACATGTGATTTATACTAAAATGAGCGCGCTGATTCCAAATATGAACTCGGAATTTGCCTGACACATCTAGATTTTAAGTTATACATGCAAAGCCTATTCAGTTATAATATTAATGCATTTCATTGGAAATATTCCAATGGACATGTCCAGACCTGTGCGGACGCACTCAGGCTGATGTCAGCAGTAAGTATATAAGGCAAGCTGGACATATTTTGATAAAGTGATCTGTTATAGTGCTATCAGTTTTGAAACTTAAATGGATAAAACGCAAATGTGTTAACGATCCAGACAATTTCTGCTACATATGTGGCAAATACACTACTTACGATCGGCGCAAGAATCTGACAAAGCGAGTGCGTCTTGCTTTCAAGTATTATTTTGACTGTAAAATTGGAGATCAAGATAAAATCTGGGCACCTCATGTTTGTTGCACTGTGTGTTACTCTGGGCTAGGCTAACGCAGTGGTTGAATGGTAAAAGGAAAGGAATGGCTTTTGCAGTGCCTATGGTTTGGCACCATTCAGACTGTTACTTTTGCATGCCAAAAATCGCCAGATATTTGAAGAGAAACAAGTCACAAATAGTGTATCCTGACTGTGAGTCTGCTGTTAAACCAGTATCACATGATGTAGAGAATCCAGTGCCTGCCCCTCCCACAGCAGGAACTGCAATTGAAACAGACGGTTCTGATCCTGAAGAAGAAGTTGTTGATTGTCACAATGTATTTCCTGATCCAGAACAACTGGAGGGTCAGCTGAACTTGCTGAGCCATTCAGATTTAGATGATCTGGTAAGAGATCTGTCATTATCTAAACAAAAGTTGGGAATGGAATTTGCTACAACGAGGCACCACAACTTCACACTTTCATCATCAACACACCAAGTTAGCTGCATACTATGCAATGGAAAGCGATGTCTGTTTCTGTACTGATGTAAATGGTCTTATGATGGAGTTAGATGGTACACATGTTCCCAATGAATAGAGGCTATTCATTGACTCTAGCAAAACAAGTTTGAAAGCTGTCTTGTTGCACAATGGTAACGAAAAAACATCTGTTCCATTGTATCATGCAGTTGGAATAAAAGAGACCCATTCTTCTATGGAGTTGAAAATGATCAAATATTCAGAACATAAATGAAAAATTTGTGCTAACCTGAAAGTGGTAGCACTGCTGCTTGGCCCACAGTTAGGGTACACAAAGCATATGTGTTTCTTGTGCCTATAGAACAGTTGTGAGGACAACAATCATTACAAAATGAGACAGTGGCCTCTCAGAGTCGAGCACACAGTTGGTCAGTACAATGTACAGTCGTTGGTAAAAGTTTAGAGAATTACATAAATATTGGAAAAGTTGCTGCTTAAGTTTTTATAATAGCAATTTGCATATACTCCAGAATGTTATGAAGAGTGATCAGATGAATTGCATAGTCCTTCTTTGCTATGAAAATTAACTTAATCCCAAAAAAAACTTTCCACTGCATTTCATTGCTGTCATTAAAGGACCTGCTGAGATCATTTCAGTAATCGTCTTATTAACTCAGGTGAGAATGTTGACGAGCACAAGGCTGGAGATCATTATGTCAGGCTAATTGGGTTAAAATGGCAGACTTGACATGTTAAAAGGAGGGTGATGCTTGAAATCATTGTTCTTCCATTGTTAACCATGGTGACCTGCAAATAAACACGTGCAGCCATCATTGCGTTGCATAAAAATGGCTTCACAGGCAAGGATATTGTGGCTACTAAGATTGCACCTCAATCAACAATTTATAGGATCATCAAGAACTTCAAGGAAAGAGGTTCAATTCTTGTTAAGAAGGCTTCAGGGCGTCCTAGAAAGTCCAGCAAGCGCCAGGATCGTCTCCTAAAGAGGATTCAGCTGCGGGATCGGAGTGCCACCAGTGCAGAGCTTGCTCAGGAATGGCAGCAGGCAGGTGTGAGCGCATCTGCACGCACAGTGAGGCGAAGACTTTTGGAAGATGGCCTGGTGTCAAGAAGGGCAGCAAAGAAGCCACTTCTCTCCAAAAAAAACATCAGGGACAGATTGATCTTCTGCAGAAAGTATGGTGAATAGACTGCTGAGGACTGGGGCAAAGTCATATTCTCCGATGAAGCCTCTTTCCGATTTTTTGGGGCATCTGGAAAAAGGCTTGTCCGGAGAAGAAAAGGAGAGTGCTACCATCAGTCCTGTGTCATGCCAACAGTAAAGCATCCTGAGACCATTGCTTCTCATCCAAGGGAGTGGGCTCACTCACAATTTTGCCCAAAAACACAGCCATGAATAAAGAATGGTACCAAAACACCCTCCAACAGCAACTTCTTCCAACAATCCAACAACAGTTTGGTGAAGAACAATGCATTTTCCAGCACAATGGAGCACCGTGCCATAAGGCAAAAGTGATAACTAAGTGGCTCGGGGACCAAAACGTTGACATTTTGGGTCCATGGCCTGGAAACTCCCCAGATCTTAATCCCATTGAGAACTTGTGGTCAATCCTCAAGAGGCGGGTGGACAAACAAAAACCCACTAATTCTGACAAACTCCAAGAAGTGATTATGAAAGAATGGGTTGCTATCAGTCAGAAATTGGCCCAGAAGTTGATTGAGAGCATGCCCAGTCGAATTGCAGAGGTCCTGAAAAAGAAGGGCCAACACTGCAAATACGGACTCTTTGCATAAATGTCATGTAATTGTCGATAAAAGCCTTTGAAACGTATGAAGTGCGTGTAATTATATTTCACTACATCACAGAAACAACTGAAACAAAGATCTAAAAGCAGTTTAGCAGCAAAATTTGTGAAAACTAATATTTGTGTCATTCTCAAAACTTTTGGCCACGACTGTACAACACAAATCACTGGTCGATCCACTTCAAGTTTATCGTCCACCACTTCAAATGAAACTTGGTTTAATGGAAAATTTTGTAATTGCACTTGATCGTGATGGAAATGGTTTCCAGTATTTGAAGGAGAAGTTTAGCACACTGAAAACTGATGCTAAAATAAAGACCGGAATTTTTATTGGCCCCGAAATCAACAAACTAATGCATGATGAAACAGCATATGAACAACTTGGCTGCCGAATGTCATTGAAAGTGCATTTCTTACATTCCCATCTTGACTTTTTCCCACCCAATTTGGGACACGTAAGTGACTAACATGGAGATCGGTTCCATAAAGATATTTCTACAATGGAGAACAGGTATCAAGGCTGCTGGAATCCCAACATGATGGGGGACTACTGCTGGTTTTTGCAATGGGAAAATATGACCGTTCACAAACGCAAAAGCAGATGCCTGAAGCACTTTTAACAGTACTGGGCTTGCTCAAGTAAGACTTTTAAACTGAAAAACGAGACTTTTTGAAATGTTATTCCATTACATTTTCATACACTGTTTACTATGCAAACTTTGATGTAGATGTGATAAGCTTGACTATGAGGCAGGGCTGTAGCTATAAGGCAGTGGTGGTGAATCTATGGCACAGGTGCCAGAGGCAGCACTCAGAGCTCTCTCTGTGGGCACCCGCACCCACTGGAAAAAGTCTATGGTTTACCAATATGTCTTAGACTTCTCCTGCCATTCATCAGCGCAGGGCACATTATGAACAGCACTGGCAGAGCACTGAATGCAGGCAGGCTATTATAGCTAAATGATAAAGTACATGGAAGATACACTATACTGGACTGTAGTATTCAGGGTAAATTGCTGTGTTGGAACTTTGCAATAAATATGTGGGTTTTGGATTACACTTAGGGCACTTAGTTGGTAAAAGGTTTGCTATCACTGCTATAGAGAAAGCAGCTGCTTTGGGGCTCAGACTCAGAAGAGGTCCATCCAGGATGAAGACTAAAAAATTTTATCGTCAGGGCCCCCTCAACAGTATTATACAATGACATTAAATACAGTGACAGCATATATAGTGACATCACATACAGTTTATACGTGTAGCGATCTTGACTATCCACAGGAGTGGGGGTTGCACAGGAAGAAGGGGTTGCGAAGAAGCTTAGGAGTTTTGCCACAATGGCTCATAATTTAAACCTGCCCCTGACAGCAGGAGCCCCACTGATTATTCAGGTCATTGCTGTCAACTGTTTGTTACTTTGGACTAGTTACAGCTCATTGTCCAGCACTACTACAGCACATATACTCCAAGTGAGTTTCAATGCTGTACGTCCACAACTCAGCATTACACAGGACTAGAACAGCTCTGCTAATCCAAGTGCTTCATTGCTGCACATCCACAGATATGCATTGTACAGCACTACTAAAGCTTTGCTACTCCAAGTTTATTTCAACCCTACTTCCTTGCTGCATGTCCACTGTTCAACATTGTACAGCACTATTACAGCTTTGCTGCTCAAGGTGTGCTTAAACTTTGCTTCATTACTGCACGTTCACGGCTCAGCACTGCCCAGCACAAGGACAGCTCTGCTACTTCAGATTTTTCAAATCTGCTTCGCTCCCACTTCTCAGCATTGTACAGCACTAGTACAGCTTTGCTACCCCAGATGTTTCAAATGTGCTTCTCTGCTGGATGTCCACTTCTCAGCATTGTACAGCACTACTAAAGCTCTGATACTCCAACGGTGTTTTAACACTGCGTCATTGCTACACAGCTACAGGCCCAGATCAACTACGTCTTTAAATCTGCTATGCCCTTGCCTCTGCTGCATTTGTACTTCAGCCCTGCCGCAATAATGCCACGAGTCCGCACGGCCCTAGACTTGCTCATCCAGACCTGTGTCTTAGCAGATCCACCTCACCAGGTGGCACATAACACTAACCAGTTTTGAAGAATGAAAACAATAGATGGTCAACCTCTATCCAAATGTAGATAAGGTCCCCATTGCAGGACCTCATGTAGTCAGCTTTACTATGAGTGAACCAAAGACTGAAAATTATTTTTCGGCATAGACATCACCTTTCTGTATTACACCGTTCCCATCCATAGCTAACCAGTTTCAAGCCCTTAAAGGGGGTGTGCCACTTATATAAAGGTATCCCAGCCAACAGATATCGATGTTATATCATTTTTCCCAAGTACCACTATTTATCAAAACTGCCTTTATCTGAAGTTATTATCCTACCATTGTACCGTGTACAGTTACTGTTGGTTCCGTCCTGTAATGGGGCCCTGTAATCCCTTCACTAACCACTCCACTATCTGCAGTGTCAGTTACAGTCTCAGTTATGGATGGATTGCAGGATGGACAGACAGATAGATAAACAGACAGAAAGACAGATACAAACATAAGAATAAATTTGGCCATTAGCACAAGTTGTGTCTGTTCCAGTTACAGAGAGCATTTTGAATATGTGAAGGTACAAAATGAACTGGTTAGTATCACCCGTCCTGCTGATATCAGGACACATCTCACTGCCCTAAGGCATGATGGGACAGCAGTCACATGACAAACCAAGAAAAAGGATTCAAGCATGGGACATAATAGAAAACTGGAAAAGAGGTAAATGTGAAAAAAAAAAAAAACGGGATCTAGAGTTCTTGATGAAAATAAACTTAAGAGTGAAACGTAGTTTATGGCATTACCCCTTTAAATTAAAAAATATATATATATTTATTTTGTGTATCTGTAAAATTAAAGTTCATATTGCAAGTTAGGTTAATGCACATGGCTGTTCCTTCCAGTCCAGGTTTATCAGAATGAAATTCCAAGAAAAAACAACAAGAACATGCTTGGCCCCAGCATTAATTCCTGTTATTTAACAGCATGTCTATCCTGATTGTTTTGACTAAAAGGAAGAATAAGCAGTGACAATTGAGAAGGCACGTTGTGCAAATTTCTCCAGTCTCAGCAGTTTCTGTTATGGCCACATCTATGAATTTTCATGGCTTCCTAAGAATTAACAATCACAGGAATATGCACTTCCTTTGAAAATATAATAATCTGTGCTATCAATGATAAATGAAAGTCTAGAAGATCGGTCATTGTCCACATTACACAAGCTCATCGGTGTCTTCATTTAAAATCGGTAGACTGTCTGCACGTCTTCAAAGGACACTTTTTTCCCCCTATTTAAATAAATTATTACCCTTGCAAAATAATGTTCCACATTGCAAAAAGTGGAACTCAAGCGCAGTGCTGGCATTTCACTAGCATTTGACTTGAATAATTTAGGCTTTTAAATTCTTGATTACACCTCATGCTTACGTATCGGAGCACAATCCAGAGAGTATTATAGCTTGCAAAATGAGAATGGCAAACTCTATCTTCTACATCTATTGCTCAGGGCTTGAGCCGGCATGGTGTTGTGTTTCCTGATGGAGGTCATCCTAGGTGCGCTTGTGCGCTAGTGCCAGGCACAATCACAGCTTTGACACATATATTCCTCTCGGCGCAAAGTGTCCATTCTCAGGAATGAGACAGATCTTCATTTACTGGGAAATCAGTTTTGTTGGTTTTCATCAAGATCCACGTGAGTGTTGATCTAGAATATTTTTAAGCCCCCCACAGACTGAACGTTGTACTGGTGAAAGAAAATATTTAGAAAAGCCTCTGCCATGCACTTGCCACCAGCGTCACTTGCGGCAGCGACCAGCCCCGCTGACAGCGAGGTTGTCTGCCCTATTAGGGAGCAGGGATGCCAAGCCAATCAGGCTTGGCACCAGCGTCATGTGCTTTCTGTTAGGAGGCTACTTAAACAAGAAACAGCTGGCCACAGTTGCATGTGACTGATCTTCTTAGCTTCACCAGCATGCACTGTATTATTATTTGGATTCCTGGCTTTTAGATTGTCCCTGATCTTGCTCCTGACTGCCGATTATTCCTCTGACGTTATTACCTGCGCTGACCCCGTCTTTTATTTGACTCTGTGTTTGTATCTTGTGTTGGTTGTGACGTATCTCTCTGGTTTGGAATTAGTTGTGGGCTGCCATTTAGGGTGGATCATGCAAGTAAATGGGGACAGTGGTGCGGATGCAATACAGGGCTGCACTGTTCCCTACCCAATGGGACAGCCTCAAAATGATGTAAAAAAGATAAAAAAAACTAAGACTCACTTTTCCAGTTCCCTAACACCCCTGCTACAATGTTTTCCTGCTCCTCTACAGGAAATGACTGCTCACAGACTCACTGGCTACAGTGGTGACCAGACTGGTGGGGAACCCGGGAAGTGGTGGGGGATCACAGAGGTGCATATGATTATTTACACAATTCTGTTTTAATTCAAATGTATGATGATTAATAATTGTGTCCCAAGCTTTTAAGTTGGTAAAACAAAAAGCTAAGCGCCATAAAAAGAATAAAAAAAATATATATATATTGTTGGCCGAATCCTATCCTGATTCTAAAGCTCAGCCCCTTTCACATGAATTCTGTGCCTTTATAGGTACTTAGGGACCCCACTAATTACACATACATTGATAGCCTATCCTATGCATGTTCTTAAAAAAAACAAAACATATCATAGATTTGTTCCCTTTGTACCACATCCATCAGATAACTCACCATAACCTGTTATTTCTTGGGGAAACACATGTAAGATGGTTGCCAATGGGCCTAGAGTAAACACAACTTTTTTGCTAATAGAGAAAATATACCTGTAGGATCTTTTAGTAAAACGCTGGGTTCATCTTCAGAGAGCAAAATATAGTTTCCATAAAAGAGATGTTATAGGTAAATAAACCAGACAGGTAGATCTGCTCCTCAAGCCAGCTGGAGTATAACAGATATGAAATAAATATTGACACACTACTTTTCCAGAGCCTCTGGTTAAATTTTTTAATAATCCAGGTTTTCCCTTGGTAATGAGATGATCGTGTATCTTAGGTCTTGCTGGTCTGAATGGCTTTCAGGTGCGATACTATTTACAAGTAAACTTGATCTGTCCACACAATATGCACAGCGCTGTAATTTCTTCCAGTGGCCCACTATTTCAACTCGCAAAGGATCTCGCTAAATTGAAAACCTTGTCTTTATAATCCTTTCCTAACATGTGGCATCTCTGGGCTACTCCTGGGGGGATGGGACTTTACCCATTTGTGATCTCTTGGGAAAATGGACTCAATTGCCCAATTTTATGAGGAGACTTTGTCTAAGGCTTTCACTATGGCTTACAAGTCCTCCATAGTGTCTTCCGGAACAAAAAACTTCAAAATATTCTCCTATTGGTACAGAACACCAGCAGTGCTGCATAGTTTCTTTTCAGATCAATCAGACGTCTGCTGGAGATGCGGAGTGGAGAAAGGTACCATAACCCACATATGGTGGCAGTGTAATACAACTAACCAATTTGCCTTTATATTTTCTGTCCCTTTCCTCTGCTTGTCCTGGATTACACCTTTTATTGTATTGTATTTTACATATGTATTTGAAATTCAACATTCAACATGATTGTTATTGTCTGGATTTCTATATCAAATAAGTTACTGAACCATCCAATTATGCTTGCAAAACTAATACAGACATGTACTACATATACAGTAATTTGTAAAGTATTCATACCCCTTGAACTTTTCCAAATATTTTTGCCATTACACACACAAACTTAAATGTATTTTATTGGGATTTTATGTGACAGACCAACACAAAGTAGCAAGTACAGTGTGGAACAGAAGTATTTGAACACCCTGCGATTTTGCAAGTTCTCCCACTTAGAAATCATAGAGGGCTCTGAGAGACAGAATAAAAAAATAAAAAAAATAAAAATGAAAATCAGTTTGTATGATTTTTAAAGAATTTATTTGTCTTGCACTGCTGAACATAAGTATTTGAACACCTGAGAAACAGCAAGAATTCTGACTCTTAAAGACCTGTTACTGTGCCTACTCCACTCATTAATCTAACTTAGTAGCACCTGTCTGAGCTCTTTAAAGACACACCCCACAGTCAGTCAGATGCCAACTACTACCATGGGCAAGACCAAAGACACCAGAGACAGAATTGTGGACCTCCACAAGGCTGGAAAGGGCTATGGGGCAATTGCCAAGCAGCTTGGTGAAAATAGATCAACTGTTGGAGCAATTGTTAGAAAATGGAAGAGGCTAAAGACGACTGTCAGTCTCCCTCGGACTGGGGCTCCATGAAAGATCTCACCTTGTGGGGTATCACTGATGATAAGAAAGGTGAGGAATCATCACAGAACTACAAGGGAGGAGCTGGTCAATGACATGAAGAGAGCTGGGACCACAGTTTTAAAGGTCACTGTCGGTAGAATACTACGCCATCATGGTTTCAAATCATGCATTGCACAGAAGCTTCCCCTGCTCAAGTCATCACATGTCCAGGCCCGTCTGAAGTTTGCCAATGACCATCTGGATGATCTAGAGGAGGCATGGGAGAAAGTCATGCGGTCAGATGAGACCAAAGTAGAACTTTTTGGTCTAAACTTCAGGAAAAAGAAGGGTGAGTTGCATCCCAAGAACACCATCCCTACTGTGAAGCATGGGGGTGGTAACATCATACTTTGGGGGTGCTTTTCTGCGAAGGGGACAGGACGACTGCACTGTATTAAGGAGAGGATGAATGGGGCCATTTATTGTGAGATTTTGAGCAACAACCTCCTTCCCTCAGTCAGAGCATTGAAGATGGGTCGTGGCTGGGTCTTCCAACATGACAACGATCCGAAGCACACAGCCAGGATAACCAAGGAGTGGCTCCGTAAGAAGCATATCAAGGTTCTGGAGTGGCCTAGCCAGTCTCCAGACCTAAATCCAATAGAACATCTTTGGAGGGAGCTGAAACTCTGTGTTGCTCAGCGACAGCCCCGAAACCTGACAAATCTAGAGGAGATCTGTGTGGAGGAGTGGGCCAAAATCCCTGTTGCAGTATGTGCAAACCTGGTCAAGAACTACAGGAAACGTTTGACCTCTGTAATTGCAAACAAAGGCTTCTGTACCAAATATTAAAAATGATTTTCTCAGGTGTTCAAATACTAATGTTCAGCAGTGCAAGACAAATAAATTCTTTAAAAATCATACAATGTGATTTCCTGAATTTTATTTTTAAATTCTGTCTCTCAGAGAGGAAATGCACCTACAATATGAATTTCAGACCCCTCCATGATTTCTAAGTGGGAGAACAATCGCAGGGTGTTCAAATACTTCTGTTCCTCACTGTATGTGTGAGATGAAAAGAAAATAATACATGGTTTTCAAAAATTTTGGCATGCATTTGTATTCATCCACCTATACCCTGATACCCCTAAATAAAATCCAATGTGACCAATTGCCTTCAGACGTCACCTAATTAGTAAATAGAGTACACATGTGTTTAAGTTGTTCTCAGTATAACTACAGCAGTTCTGTGAGAGCCTCAGAGGTTTGTTAGAGAATATTAGTGATCAAACAGCATCATGAAAACGTAGGAACACACCAGACAGGTCAGGGATAAAGATGCGAAAATGTGTAAAGCAGGGTTAGGTTATAAAAAAAAATATCCCGAGCTCTGAACATCTCAAGGGGCACTGTTCAATCCATTATCTGAAAATGGAAGAAGTATGGCACAACTGCAAACCTATCAAGCCATGGCCGTTCGCCAAAACTGACAGCTCAGGCAAGGAGAGCACCAATTAGAGAAGCAGCCAAAAAGCCCATAGTCACTATGGAGGAGCTGCAGAGATCCACAGCTCAGGTGGAGAATCTGTCCACAGGACAACTATTTGGGGAGGTGAAAGCACCAGATAACACACAGAAGGAAATAGACCGGAGTCTAGGCCTCAAAGCTAAGGGAGAGGGATGGTGACCTCCTAGGAATCCCTAACCTCTCCCTGACTCCTGCCAATATAAGTAGACCCTGAGGGTGGAAATACTCATACACCTGGTGACCCTATAAAGCCCTAGGAGTGGTGGCAGGGAATGAGACTACTGATTCCTTCCCAGATGAAGGAACCAGCGTCTACCTAAGGCCTCGAAAACAATACACACAAGTGAACAACAAAATGCAAAACAAAATGCACTTAGCTTAAAGAAGAATGGAGGAGCAGGAGATCTAAAGGAACAACACTCGAGCTCAATCAACTCCAGCAGGAAATATTAACTGCATGGTAACCAGTGTGAGTAAGAACTAAATAGAGCCTCAGGAAATGATCCCAAGCTGCACCTGACAAGAGGTGTGGTCATTATCAATCACCAACACTGCAAGGTGAAAACAGAGAGACTGTCAGATACCCTCAAGTGCCACCAGTCTCTCAGATCTTCTCACCTCTGTCATGGGAGGGACCGTGACAGTAGGACTTTGTGTAGGACTTTTTTCCATCTACAATAACGGATCTCAGATGGAAATGGCTGAAACGGATGCAAAATGTGCATAACAGATGCTTAAATACAGGATCCGTTTTTTGTTCATTTTTCTGTTCTTCTGATGGATCAGAAGATGGGAAAACAAAATGGTGATGTGAACCCGGCCTTCCTTTCCAGTATGTTTTTGGAGTGTGGGAGTAAACATAAGGAGAACATGCAAACTTCACTGATTACATCAAGTAGTTTTATTTTGTCAGTCATATACTTCTGTGTATTTTAAGGCATTTGTAATAACAGTAGAAAAATAGTAAAATAATACAAGTGCTTCTGATGTTCGAAAAGAAAAAACATACTTAATTCAAGAAAAGCAACATGTGATATGACATTTTACATATTACATAAATACAGTCTTATAAAAGTATTCATACCATTTGAACATTTCCACATTTTTTCACATTACACCGACAAACTTAAATGTATTTTATTGGAATTTTTTTTTTTTGAAAGACCAACATAAAGTAGCAAATATATGTGAAGAGAAAAGAAAATAATACATGGTTTTAAAAAAAAATTATAACTAAAAATCTGGAAAGTGTGATGTGCATTTTTATTCAGCCCCCCCTGAGTCAATACTTTGTAGGACCCCTTTCACTGCAATGACAGCTGCAAGTCTTTTGGGGTATGTCTCTGCCAGCTTTGCACATCTAAAAGTCTGAAATTTTTGCCCATTCTTCTTTGCAAAATAACACAAGCTCAGTCAGATTGGATGGAGAGCGTCTGTGAAAAGCAATTTTCAAGTCTTGCCACAGATTCTCAATGGGATAAAGGTCTGGACTTTGCCTGGGCCATTCTAAGACATGAATATTCTTTGATCTAAACCATTCTATTGTAGCTCTGGCTGTGTGTTTAGGGTCGTTGTTCTGCTGGAAGGTGGACCTCCATCCCAATGTCAAGTCTTTTGCAACTTTTAACAGGTTTACCTCTAAGATTGCTCTGTATTTAGCTCCATCCATCTTCCCATCAACCCTGATCAGCTTCCCTGTCCCTGCTGAAGAAGAGCATCCCCAAAGCATGATACTGCTGCCACCACCATGTTTCACACTGGGAATGCTGTGTTCAGGGTAATGTGCAGTGTTAGTTTTCTGCCACACATAAGGACACATTTATTAAGACTGGTATTTTAGATGTCGGTCATAATAAATCCTATAGCTGACGGTGGATTGCCGAAGTTATGTGGAGGCACCTGTCTCTACATAACTTCAGTTGATCCACCGCCACTTCTAAATGTAAGACAGCTTCCTAGCTGTCTTACATTTAGACAATTTTCTACACCTAAGCCATACCCACTTTTTTAGACCTGGCGCCAGATCTGCACCAGATATATGCCACTTTTGTTTTGCATTTAGGCCTAAACGGTCAACTTTGGTCTCATCTGACCATATTACCTTTTTTGTTCTTTGTTGTGTCCCCTAAATGGCTTGTGGAAAACTGCAAACAGGACTTCTTATGGTTTGCTTTCAAAAATGTCTTTCTTCTTGCCACTCTTCCATAAAGGCCAGATTTGCGGAGTATACAGCTAATAGTGTCACTGTCCCTCCCATGACAGAGGTGAGAAGATCTGAGAGACTGACGACACGTGAGGGTATCTGACAGTCTCTCTGTTTTCACCCTGCAGTGTTGGTGTTTGGCAATGACCACACCTCTTGTCAGGTGCAGCTTGTTATCATTTACTGAGGCTCTATTTAGTTCTGACTCACACTGCTTACAATGCGGTTGATATTTCATACATCGACCAGTGCAGAAACAGTATCCATCACTGCACTGACAAAAACAAAATGACAAGTTTTTGGCGGTTGATAATGTCACGAGTAATGGTGAGGGGAAAGCACCAGATAACACACTGAAGGAAATAGACCAGAGTCTAGGCCTCAAAGCTAAGGAAGAGGAATGGTGACCTCCTAGGAATCCCTAGACCTCTCCCTGACTCCTGCCAATATGAGTAGACCCTGAAGGTGGAAATACTCATACACCGGAACCTAAGCCCTGGTGACCCTGGAAATCCCTAGGAGGTAATGAGACTACTGGTTCCTTCCCAGATGAAGGAACCAGCGTCTCCCTGAGGCCTAGAAAACAACACACACAAGTGAACAACAAAATGCAAGACAAAACGCACTTAGCTTAAAGAAGAATAGAGGAGCAGGAGATCCAAAGGAACAACACTTCAGCTCAACGAACTCCAGCAGGAAATATTAACCGCATGGTAAGCAGTGTGAGTCAGAACTAAATAGAGCCTCAGTAAATGATCACAAGCTGCACATGACAAGAGGTGTGGTCATTACCAAACAACTACACTGCAAGGTGAAAACAGAGAGACTGTCAGATACCCTCACGTGCCGCCAGTCTCTCAGATCTTCTCACCTCTGTCATGGGAAGGACCGTGACACCTACCCTGTCTAAAATAACAGATCCTATAAGGAAATGGCTAAATCAGATGAAAAATGTGCATAACTGAGCTTAACACATGCCTAAATTACAGGATCCATTTTTTTGGTCTTCTGACGAATCAGAACAACGAAAAAACAAAACGGTGATGTGAACCCGGCCTTGACTGGTCCTTGTGTGTGTGTGAGATATCAAACTTAGATTGTGAGCCGAACTGGGGACCAGTACTGATGTGAGTGACGCCATCTCTAACCAGTACTATGGAATAAACTGGCCCTACGTAAGCATCATCACGTAAGCATCAGCTCCACAACATCAGCAGAGAAATCCTAGCCTATATTCCGTCTCTCACCAGCCAGCTTCTCTGTCGGCTCTCTCAGCACTGCTGGTCAGCAGGAAGCAGAGAGATAAGAAAGAATTCCCTCACACTCCAGCATTCATTTTACCCGTTCCATAAACCATGCTCAAATTAGATGTCAATCAAATGTCTTTGTCTTAAATTGCACCTTTCCGATGATCTATCTGCTTTTAATTCCTCATGAAATAAGCACCTTTTTTTTAACTTAGCATTTTGCCATTCCCAATATTAATCCTGGAAATGTATGAACAAATTGATCACTGAGTGATACCATTTCCCTAGTCGAAGGGGTGTGTCCCTTCATAGACTGACACTGTGAGCATTAATTGGACAATATCAGTGTGTATTGACACACCCTTAAGTGGCAACACCAAGCTGTCAATTTATTTATTATTATATTATGGGGAATACAATTATTGCTCATGCACACAAACGTATTTTTCTTCCGTTTCGGTTCCGTTTTCTTACAGGTCCGTATGCGGAACCATTCATTACAGACTCAGTGTGCATTCCGTGTCCGTATGTCCACATCTCCGTTCCACAATGTCCGTTTTGCATACAAGAACAGGCATTGTTACAATGGATTCGACAAAAAAACTGATGCAACATGAACGTCACACGGATGTCATCCGTTTTGTTTTGCGGATCCGTATTTTGCGGACAGCAAAATACATACCGTTGTGTGCATGAGCCCTAAAACAGACATGCCATAAGAGCCAACAGGTATACTTTATAGTGTAGAGCAGGCCTGTAAACATATGGCTTTACTTATTTTGTACTGTTCCTAAGTTACAGCACTGCATTATGCTTCAGTGCTGCATTCACAGTTCTACTGGTTGCTTTTTGAACCAGTCAACAAGCTCACCTCTTGCAACCTAGTTGAGATTCTGTGATGCAAATGTTCTATGTTCTATTGCATTTTCAAAGAGTTCATTTTTCCTGCTGCCCATCCTGTTACTTTACAGTGGAGTAAAGAGAAGACATCGCAGAATAAAAATCACCAGAGGAAGCTCGCATTGAGATTTCAGTTGTAAAATATGAATGCTGTGGTTGACAAGAATAAATTATAGGACGTAGCTCAAAAACTGTACAAGGTAAGAAAAGTAAAGTGCTTACAAGATGACTAAACTTTTAATTTTTAATTTAATTTTAGCTTCAGATCACAAAGCAAAAAACAAACAAAAACAAATCACCAACAAAAAACCAAAGCAAAACAAGAAAGAACACAAATAATCAACACAATAACATCTGTGCAGGCCACATATATGCCAATAAAGATTGCCGGCCGCATGAAAAATAAGTATAATTTATTAACACAATTTACAAATGACAATCCATACAGAAAATCAAGTGCAGGAGAAAGGCGACATACACAACAGGAGACACAAATGGTGACTCAATCCCCATTATACATAGTACATAATACTAAAGTGCAAGTGCATATAACCAGCTCATACAACAAACAGAGTCTATTAACCCATTATGAGTCTCCTCTGGGATGGCGCCAGCCCCGACGCGCGTTTCGGCGGACCTTCGTCTGGGGGTCCGCCGAAACGTGCTGTGGGGGTCCGCCGAAACGTTTATTGTATGAGATGGTTATATGCACTTGCACTTTAGTATTATGTAATATGTACTATGTATAATGGGGATGGAGTCCCCATTTGTGTCTCCTGTTGTGGATGTCGCCTTTCTCCTGCACTTGATTTTATGTATGGATTGTCATTTGTAAATTGTGTTAATAAATTGTACTTAGATTTCATGCGGCCTGGCAATCTTTATTTGCATATAGGTATACACTTTGGTTGGCATAGGCATGAGTGGATTGTGTCATGCATGGTATTAATGCGTATGGATGGTTATTTCATTCATCCATTTATTGTTGATTTATGGTTTACAAAAAAATGTTGGGGTATATTCCCAGAAAAACTAAGATAAAAACATCCTGCCACGATATGATATACAAATGTGCGGATGTCCCTAACCATATTATTAAAGAAAACCACAGAAATAAGATAATAATGCACTTAGTAAAGTAGTTGCAAGCATTATATATGGACAAAGTACTCACTCTGATATGATAATATCTGAGACACTTAGTCAATATATTTTGATCAAAACACATCTAAGCCCGCCTACCAAGCGCCAAGGTGGTTTCAGGTCAGGCGGGTCCTACGCTAAACCTACCTAAGCCATTGGGCTTCTATGTTCAGGAGCGCAGACGCCGCACATATGGTGTGCTGCTCCTAGTCACCTCCATGTGCACCAAGCAACCAATGGGAGGAGGAGCCAGCACACCCATATGTACCACCTAATCAAGGCGCTCTATTGGATAGGAAGGGCAAAAGTGCAGAGGAATGCTACTCCCAAGATAAAATAGGTGCGCATTCACACTTGAAGGTGCCACTCCCTCAAGCAAATACTACAGACAAAAAAATTTCCACAGACACATGACTAGTGTGCCTATAAATACTGCCCTGGATGTTGCCCTTACATTATGTAAGGTGTTAAAGATCAGTGATCCCTAATTTAAGCTCAGCAGATAACAATGCCCCTTTGTCTGAGTGTTAATAGTAGCAGAGGTTGAATGAACAAAATGGAGAAAATAATGAGCACAAATGAGTGTAGAGGATATGCAGAGTATAAAAGAGAGGACCGGTTTCTTCTTCATCTTCTTCCTGGAGAACATGTAACAGTAGTCTTACCATCACATTCATAAATCATGACTAGCAGTAGATGAAAAGAAAATGTAATCCTACATGTGAGATCGGTGTCTGGAGGACGGCGCTTCCAAATCATTAGCAGGTAAAACTTACCGTAGTGTATTTTCCCAGCTGACACAGGGAGGGGAAGGTTTCTTGATGCGCTTTTCTGATTTTCTCTGTCAGGTCATCGAGCTCGGCATTCATCTCATAGTTCTCTGTACACTCCTGTTTCGAGGGCTCTTTCTTCTTCTTGTTTCTGTCATTTCTCACTGCTGCAGGAGAGATGAAGACACTTCAGATACTGGCTACTGGGCTTAAACACCCTCTCAAAGTGATTTCAAGTATGAGAAAACAGGGATCTAACTGATAAGTGTGTGATAATGAAGATATATCTGGATGCCACATGGTGAGCATTTATCTGTACAACTGCTAGAAATATTCCCACTGCAGTGTAAAATACCATTATATCACTCTGTGATGACCTTTTGATATCTAAACCTGAATGTTATCTAGCCAGTTCAAGCTGAAAGGACTAGTCAAAAAAGGCAGTAAAAAAAAGTCAGAATTAGAGCTGTTCGGCTCTGCCAAACTTGCGCCTGAGCCATTGCTTCGGGTAGTAGCACATAAACAGTCGCTGCTCCGGAAGCGGAAGTAGAGCCTCTGTTTATGTGTCACTACTTGTGGCAGCGGCACAGGCACGAGATTATCAGGGCTGGCCAAGATGACCACTCCTGTCAATCAAGTGGCAGGGGAAACATTTTCAGCTTTGGGGACACCCCCCTTGCAGGTGTAGAACTGTAGTTGATGAGACAAATCGATTTGCTTATCTCTATTCAGCTTATCTCATTCCAATGTGTTCTGGATTCCTACCTATCTCTACTTTCTGGTCCCTCTTGAAAAAAGAAACGTGACGGCTCAACCTACCAGCTCAGATAATCACTGGCCACAGCAGTTTCTACTTTCTAGAGTGGAACCATTGGGAGAGGAGCAGTGGCAGATCTGTTATTTTTTAAAGTCATTCGGACGCTTTTTAAAAATATTTTTACCAGCTGGACAACCCTTTTAAAGAAGATATCTATAGAGCTCTTCAACGAAACCGACAAGACAATTCCAAAATATTGTCTAATGATCACTAATTTATGAACCTCCAGAAAGATTTACATCCATATTTGTGATTAATAATGGCAGATACTTGTTTAAGGTATGTGCTTTCAGTTTAGTTGCTCATTAACATCAGAAATAAACCAATATATTTGAGGCTCCAGTCAACATTATGTCTCCTAGACTAGACATCAACTTGTCCAGGGTGATAAAGTCTGCACATGACATAGAAGTAGGCTATGTGGCCCTTAGAAACGGGGAGCCAAGCCCTGGTTGACCCCCATCTACTTTGCTATTGGATAGAAACAACCTGTGCAGAACTTCACTCTATAAAAGAACTGCTTTGTTAGCAAACTAGAAGGTACAATGGCAAGCAAAAGTTTGTGCACCCCTGGTCAAAATTACTGTTACTGTGAACCATAAAGCAAGTTTAAGATGAAATGATCTCCAAAAGGCATACAGTTAAAGTTGACACCTTCCCTTTGTATTTTAAGTATCTTAGGGTCTAAAGCAAAACTTTGGGCACCCTGTATGGCTAGTACCTAGGAACACAACTTTTGGCAAGTATCAGCTTCAAACACTTTTTGTAGCCAGCCAAGAGTCTTTTAATTCTTGTTTGAGGGATTTTCATCCATTCATGCAAAAGTCTTCAAGATTCCAGAGCCGTCTTGAGGGACTGATCTTTTGAGATCTATCCACAGATTTTCAATGATGTTCAGATCAGGGGACTGGGAGGGCCATGACAAAACCTTCAGCTTGCACTTTTGAGGTAGTCTATTATGGATTTTGAGGTGTGTTTAGTATCATTATCCATTTGTAGAAGCCACCCTCTTTTCAACTTCAGCTTTTTTACAGTTGGGGTTATGTTTGCTTCCAGAACTTGCTGGAATTTCATTGAATCCATTATTCCCTCTACCAGCAAAATGTTCCCTATGACATTGGCTGCAACACAACACCAAAGCACGATTGATCCCCCTCCATGCTTAATGGTCTCCCTCCTGTGCTCACTGTGGCCAAAGAGTTCTATTTTAAACTTGATCCATGGGACTTTTTTCCAAAATGCATCAGGCTTTTTTAGATGTTCTTTTCCAAACTTCTGAATTTTTTTTACTTACACCAAAACAGATCAAAATACCCCCACTAATAAACCACTAACAGATATTAAATAATAATAGCTTTATTAATTTACATCAAAATAGTGAAAATGTAAAATCAATCACAACAGCGGCATACACATATAGAAAAAGGAGGATACAATGGTTCTATTATGTAATCTTATGTATCAACCAGGCTTAATTCAACTTAATAAAGTCCTTATCATCACATCTCATGGGTACACAACAATAAATATAAAGTGCATGGTGCTGACTAGTACAAACTGCATATGTCCCAGGGCAGTGGAAGATGAGGGCAGCAAAACAAAAAAACAATAGGGGAATCATATTACAAACACAGAAAGAACCCAACATAGTTCTAAAATACAGACCAGTATGCCTCCACCCCGACGTACGTTTCGCTACACAGCTTCCTCAGGGGATCATTTTTTGTGTCCATTTTCTGAACACCATATTTTTTTTTTTTTCCCTGCCAATCGTCTTGTGGAAGGGCTTGTTTCTTCCAGGAAGAGTTGAGGTTTTTATTGGTACCATTTTTCGGTACATATGATTTTTTGATTATTCATTAGTACACTTTATGGGGCAAGGTGACCAAAAAAATTGGTTGTTTTAGCAGTTTTTATTTATTTATTTTTACAGCATTCAGCTGAGGGCTAAGGTCATGTGATATTTTTATAGCGCAGATCGTTACAGACGTGGCAATACCTAATATGTATACTTTTTCTTATTTATTTAAGTTTTACACAATAATAGCATTTTTGAAACAAAAAAAATGATATTTTGAGGTCTCCATAGTCTGAGAGCCATAGCTTTTTTATTTTTTGACCAATTATCTTAGTTAGGGTCTCATTTTGCAGGATGAGGTGACGGTTTGATTGGTACTATTTTGGGGAGCATACGCCTTTTTGATCGCTTGGTGTTGCACTTTATGTGATGTTAGGTGACAAAAAATGGCTTTTTTGGCACAGTTGTTTTTTTTTTTTTACGGTGTTCATCTGAGGGGTTAGGTCATGTGATATTTTTATAGAGCAGGTTATTATGAACGCCGCAATACCTAATATGTCTACTTTTTTTATTTCATTTTAACACAATAATAGCATTTTTGAAAATTATGTTTTTAATGTCTCCATGTTCTGAGAGCTATAGTTTTTTTTTATTTTTTAAATGATTTTCTTATGTAGGGGCTAATTTTTGGCGGGATTAGGTGATGGCTATTTTTTTACATTTTAAAAAATATATATTTATTACTTAATTGGGGCATTTTTTTTTACATGTGAAACCTTTTTTATTTATTTTTTATTTTACACTTTGCATCCCCCTTAAGGTCATACAAGACCTCTGGGGGACATTTAACATCACTTTTTTTTTTTTTTCACTATTGATTTCTCCTGGGGGAAATACACCCCCCTTAGAGGCTGTACAGCAGTATACAGTGCTGTACAGCCTCAGTGCAGGGCTGATCGAGGTCTGTGGAAGACTACCGGGGCAGCATAGCGCTTCCTGATCTGTATACACAGCGCTCAACGGTCCCTGCCATCTCTCTGGGTTGCCCTGCTGTCACTGACAGTGGGACCCCCGCTCGGCAGCTGCACGATTAGTGTGCAGCTGCCATCTCTGAATGGACGTTCCAGAACGTCCATTCATAGATAAACGACCGCCCATAAAACGTTTATAGTCAATGGGAAGTGGTTAATTACATTTCGAACTGAGGAAATGGCAACCTGAAAATGCTTTACAATCTTCTCATAGCCTTCTCCTCCTTGGTAGGCTTCAACCACTTTTATTTTCAGAGCGTTAGGCAGCTGCTTAGAAGAACCTAAGGCTGCTGTTTTTTGGGACAAGGTTAGAGGAGTCTGGGTATTTATAAAGCTTTGCAATTTGCATCACCTGTCCTTACCTAAAAATCCTTAACCCTAACAGGCTATTTAAGGCTCGAGACCTCGGTCAAAGTTATCTGACTGCTCAAATCTACTTGGGTTTCCATACTTTTGTAATGTACCCCTTTCCTTTTTTCACTCTTAAATTGTACAAAACCAAAATAATACACAGATATTGCTTAAAATGTTGAAAAGTGGGTTTCATCTTCAACTTTATGCCTTTTAGAGATCATTTCATCCTCAACTTGCTTAATTGTTCACAGTGACAGTAATTTTGACCAGGAAACTTTTGTATGCCACTGTACGAAATTGCCCAAATGGTTATGAAGATGGCATGGAGAAGGCAATAAATAACACCTGGGTAGAAACATCTGGCATGAAAATAGAGGGCATAGTTTAATCTCTGCTGTTGGGACCCTCTCTTCTATATATGCCACTGATGATGGTCCTTCTACTCTGATAACATCCATGAACTTTGAACAAACCACCATCTTCTTATTAAATGTCACAAGAACGAGGCTTTAAGTACAATATCAAGAGAGAACGAGATTCCTGAATCGAAAATATCTACTTAAACCTATAGGATAGGTTTACATGCTCAGGTTTTTTATGCAGCTAAAGACAAGGAGCAGACTCAATCTTTCTTTTTTACCTGTTCTCATTTTATGAACCTGAAGGTGGAAACCCAGACTAAATGTCTAGATACATGATCAGAGGATTGAACATTTCTAGACAAGCCTTCTCATTCAGAATTTCTATTTTGTAATCAAGCATTACATTGACTATGATTTGTTAAAGGACTAATACAAAATTAGCTGATAATGTATTATTATAGTATCGGTATCATAGAAGGTGGAGAATGTGTATTTACCTGCTGTTCATTACACTTCTAAAGTCCAATGCCTCAACATTAAAACACTGCACCGCTATTAGCTTTTGGGAATATAACCCTATTAGCAGACTGACAGCTTCCCTGAAGCTACTTAGTTCCATGGCTGCTTGTGGAGCACAAACACATCATTTAGGGCAGTCATTTCTGCCAAGGATTCCCAGATACAAGGAAATGATTCACAAGGGAATCACTCTACAGTTCTTCTGCGGCAAGCTCACTGCTATCTGATTTTTCATATCCTAGAAGTCTTACAAGAAAACAGAAAATCCCCTCTTCCGTCCTAAAACATAGGTCCCGGGAAGAAAAAAATATATAAAAAAATTATACTGATCATCTACATACAGTATACATCTATTATATTCCTACTCACTACCTCTATGTGCACATATATTACTATCTATTTACAGTGCTGCCCATAGTTATTCATACCCCTGGCAAATTTTGACTTACAGTTACTCTTATTCAACCAGCAAGTAATTTTTTGACGGGAAATGACATAGGTGTCTCCCAAAAGATAATAAGACGATGTACAAGAGGCATTATTGTGGGGGAGGGGGGGGGGGGAATTCTCAGCTTTTATTTACATTTGAGCAAAAAATACAAGATGTTCCGCACTGTGGAAAATCTCAAGAGGACGTGGTCGGAAGCCAAAAGTGACACCTGTGCTGGCCAGTAGGATAGTTAGAGAGGTGAAAAATAATCCAAGGATCACCACCAAGGCCATCCTGGTGAATCTGGGCTCTGCTGGTGGCAATGTCTCAAGGCAGACAATCCAACAGACACTGCACAATGCAGACCAAGGAGGATGCCACTTCTCCAGATAAGGCACACAAAAGCTCGCTTGGCCTTTGCAAAAGCTCATCTGGACAAAGAAGAAGACTTCTGGTCTTCTGTGTTATGGTCAGATGAAACAAAAATTGAATTGTTTGGTCACAATGATGTTTCCTTCATTTGGTGTAAAAAAGGAGAAGCCTTCAACCCAAAGAACACCATCCGCACTGTCAAACATGGTGGTGGGAACCTAATGCTTTGGGGGTGTTTTTCAGCCAATGGACCAGGGAACCTAATCACAGTAAACGGCACCATGAAAAAAGAGCAATACATGAGGATTCTCAACGACAACATCAGGCAGTGCTAAAGATGAATGGGCAAAAATACCTGTGGAGACATGCAAAAAGCTGGTCTGCAATTATAGGAAGCGTTTGATTGCTGTAGTAGCCAATAAAGGCTTTTCTATTGTTATTGAGAAGGGTATGAATAATGTTGGACTGGACACTTTTTGCTCAAATGTAAATAAAAGCTGAGAATTTTTTTTCCCCCACAATAATGCCTCTTGTACATTGTCTTCTTATTTTTTGGGAGACACCTATGTCATTTCCCATCAAAAAATTTGTTGCTGGTAGAATAAAAGTAACTTTAAGTCAAAATTTGCCAGGGGTATGAATAATTATGGGCAGCACTGTATCTATGTATTATCTATCTATCTATCTACTCTGTATAAGCAATATATTCTATCTAATATGTATTATCTATCTATCTAATATGTATTATCTATCTATCTAATATGTATTATCTATCTATCGTATCTATTTATCTATCAATTTATCTATCGTATCTATCTATCTCTTTCTATCTCTATTCTATCTGTATCATCTATATATTTTAGCTATCTATATTAGATCTATCTGTATCATCTATATATTTTAGCTATCATCTATATATTATATCTATCTATCTATTCAGAATGACACAGGCAATGCAGCTGAACAGTATATTTTGATTAAAGAGGACCTGACAGCTATCCTTACTTGTCTGTTTTAGTAAATACTATGAAATAATTCTGGAGAATCTTAGAATGCTACATTACGCTAGTACTATCTTATTCCTCCTAGAAATAGGTGAGTAAATTAACAACTGGGTGTTACCATTTCCTTGGAAAAGGGGTGTGTCCCTGCACAGTCTGGCATGGTAAGCCCTGATTGGACAGTGTAACACTATGTAAGGACTCACACACAACCAGTTGTCATTCTATTCAGTCCTAGGAGGACTAACAGAGGAACAGCACAACACAGAGCTCTAAGAAAACTCAAAATCTTGTATCTGCAGCACAACACAAGATACAGATGAACGGTTTGGAGTGTGACTTTTCTGGGGCTTGCATCCATCTTTTCTGAAGTTTGGCTCTGGGTGCTCCACCGCTGCTACAGAGTGATTTCACAGGGAATAGAATTATCTACTATAACAGAGAAGCCAGCAGAGGTGACAGGTGAGTACCAGATAGCATGAGGTGAGGGTAGGTAAGTATAGGGTGCACATACAGGTGGTACTGACCATCCAATCAGTATGGAAATAACCTTCATGGGCCCTCATGGCCGTTCTGTCACTACCTTTCACGGAAACCCTGCAATCACTAGTTGCAAGAGTGCCACATGCACCTCGACTATGCAATGTGTAACACTGGTGTACAGTGCCAAGCCAGAGGGTGGCAGGGATCTAGTCCTGAGAAGGGCTACCAACTGTTTACCGCAATAATAGTATGGCAATGGCTCTACTGTACAATACAGGATGAAGAAGGATTTCTCGGAAGTCTTTATCACCTACTGACTCCAATTAGGATAATGGAATCAACACCTTTGACCCCATGCTGGGTATAATGACCTCTGACCCCATGCTGGGTATAATTACTAGATGTTGATTCAGTTACATATTTATTCCCAGAGAATTCTTGTACAGTCACTCAGAATTGAGAAAGCTCGTTGGAAGAACGAGTGAAACGTTTTCAAGAAATCTACAGTACGTCCAGTTGCCTTGATTTATTCTTTACAGATAATACAGGATGAAGAATGCTTGCAGAACAGAAATAAAGAGAACCTGTTCCATTTAAAATGCAGTGTACTCTGCAGGAAACATGTTATAGAGCAGACTGATACAGAGTTTTATGGGAAAAGATTCCGAAAAACTTGTAATTTCTACATTTAAATCCCTGCTCTCGATGTTTAGGAGTCCAGTGGGTGGTCCTATCAGTGACAGCTATCTATGAATGCACTTTTATAGAGGGAAGGCTGTCAATCACTGAGTAGGTCCACCCATGTGACTACTTAGGGTCCATTCACACGTCCGTTGTTTCTTTCCTGATCTGTTCCGTTTTTTGCGGAACAGATCTGGACCAGATCTGGACCCATTCATTTTCAATGGGTCCTGAAAAAAAGTCAGACATTGAGCTGTCCGATTTTTTTCAGGACCCATTGAAAATGAATGGGTCCAGATCTGTTCCGCAAAAAACGGAACAGATCAGGAAAGAAACAACGGACGTGTGAATGGACCCTAAGGCTAGAATGGGCAGAGATATCTATCTATCTATCTATCTATCTATCTATCTATCTATCTATCCATCTATCTGATCTATTTATCTGTCTATCTATCTATGAAACAAAGCAGCACTGTGATGTTCAAAAATAAAGTGGTGTGTCAGCATTCACAAATAAAACCTGAAAAATATAATTAAAAAAATACCCCAGCACTCTCATATCTATCCTATCTATTTATCTATCTATCCTTCTTTCTATCAGAGCTGGAGAGGGTCCAGAGGAGGGCAACTAAAGTAATAACTGGAATGGGGCAACTACAGTACCCTGAAAGATTATCAAAATTAGGGTTATTCACGTTGGAGAAAAGACGACTGAGGGGAGATCTAATTACTATGTATAAATATATCAGGGGTCAGTACAGAGATCTCTCCCATCATCTATTTATCCCCAGGACTGTGACTGTGACGAGGGGACATCCTCTGCGTCTGGAGGAAAGAAGGTTTGTACACAAACATAGAAGAGGATTCTTTACGGTAAGAGCAGTGAGACTATGGAACGAGCGGTGAGACTGGTGTATATATTTATATACCTCTACTCAGTATATACCACTGGATGGAGTAGCTCCTGATAACATTCTCAGGGCCTGCCCAAATCTCCAAATCTTTACAGCAACTTTATATCAGCTGCATGTGTATCTCTGCCATGAGGGCTCACTAACGCTGTATCTGATTCTAAAATGTAAATGCTCCCGCTTCCCTACATGTTTCGCCGATACTTCGGCGTCCTCAGGGGATATGCAGGTTTGCAGCCCACTGCAAACCTGCATATCCCCTGAGGACGCCGAAGTATCGGCGAAACATGTAGGGAAGCGGGAGCATTTACATTTTAGAATCAGATACAGCGTTAGTGAGCCCTCATGGCAGAGATACACATGCAGCTGATATAAAGTTGCTGTAAAGATTTGGAGATTTGGGCAGGCCCTGAGAATGTTATCAGGAGCTACTCCATCCAGTGGTATATACTGAGTAGAGGTATATAAATATATACACCAGTCTCACCGCTCGTTCTGAGGACTTTTAATCATTAATTTAGAGTTCAACTTTTAAATTGAATTAATAAAGTTAAAAGTTTTATTATACAAAATAAAAATTAGTCAGTAGGTGATGCAAGCCACGCTTTGGTCGCATGACCCCTGAAAAATTCTGTTATATACTGTAATAGCGTGGCCACCTTCTGTAGGACCCATTAGTCTGTTGCACACGTGAGACTATGGAACTCTCTGCCTGAGGAGGTGGTGATGGTGAGTACAATAAAGGAATTCAAGAGGGGCCTGGATGTATTTCTGGAGTGTAATAATATTAGAGGCTATAGCTACTAGAGAGGGGTTGTTGATCCAGGGAGTTATTCTGATTGCCTGATTGGAGTCGGGAAGGAATTTTTTATTCCCCTAAAGTGAGGAAAATTGGGTTCTACCTCACAGGGTTTTTTTTTTTGCCTTCCTCTGGATCAACTTGCAGGATGACAGGCCGAACTGAATGGACAAATGTCTTTTTTCGGCCTTATATACCATGTTACTATGTTACTATGTTATGTATCTATCTGTCTGTCTATCCTTCTATCTATCCGTCTGTCTATCCTTCTATGTATCTATCCGTCCGTCTAGCCTTCTATCTATCTATCTATCTATCCTTCTATCTATCTGTCTGTCTATCCTTCTATCTATCTGTCTGTCTAGCCTTATATCTATCTATCCGTCCGTCTAGTCTTCTATCTATCTATCTATCTATCTATCTATCCGCCCGTCTAGCTTTCTATCTATCCATCCGTCTAGCTTTCTAGCTATCTATCCGTCCGTATAGCCTTCTATCTATCTATCTATCTATCTATCTATGTATCTATCTATCCGTCCGTCTAGTCTTATATCTATCTATCTGTCCGTCTAGTCTTCTATCTATCTATCTGTCCGTCTAGTCTTCTATCTATCTATCCGTCCGTCTAGTCTTCTATCTATCTATTCGTCCGTCTAGCTTTCTATCTATCTATCTATCTATCTATCTATCTATCCGTCCGTCTAGCCTTCTATCTATCTATCTATCTATCTATCTATCTATCTATCTATCTATCCGTCCGTCTAGCCTTCTATCTATCTATCTATCTATCTATCTATCTATGTATCTATCCACCCGTCTAGCCTTTTATCTATCTATCTTTCTATCTATCTATCTATCTCTCTATCTTTGTATCTATCTCTATCATCTGTTGTGCCTCTTAGAGATCTGCACATAGAAGCTGGGAGAATAAAGGCATTGCTTTCTGTTGACTCCGCTGGGTATACTTGAGCAGTCACAACTTAATTATCTTGATTTAGTAGACTGGGTTAGACGTGACAAATGTATATTATTTTGCATAAACTGCCATATTTCTGCTCCCTTTTGCACACTTGCAAATAGTTTTAATAAAAGAGCGTGTGGGGTAAATCTGTTACATTCCTGCTGGCTTCATCAGATTATTGCTGAGATTTCTAAGTAAAAACCATCCATCTGGCCTCACTAGCCTTAGCTTCCACACACTCAATACTACGGAAAATTAGATTATTCTGATTAAAACAAAATGTGAAAAATTCACCAAACAGTTTCAATCCTGATAATCCATCTCTGGCCCAACCCTGCCTATAATAAAAATAAATCAGAAGCCAGCAGGTTTGAACCTAATTTTTAAAGCTTGACATTTTCCTCAGCGTTTCTTTCTTAAATGTCACCCCATTCTACAAGACTGAGTGATTCTGTCCCCGGGGACCGTCAGTCACTGCAAAGTCTGCAGCTGCCGCTCACCAGCCATTGTACTTCTTAGCCGTCACTTTCATCAGAGATGCAATAGATTATCAAAAAGGCATCAGATCCAAGGAAACGCGACGACACAAGGGTGGGCATCAAAGCAAACTAGTGTCATAGTTTAGACTGCGATGTAAAGTCCATGGATTCTACATCTTACTATATAACGTAAATGTGGGTGGAGAACAAAGCAAGTAGATGATGTTCTTGGAGCTCTATGGTCAACACCAGATCTTTATTAAGTAAATAGGGGGCTGAAGAACCAAGGCCCAGGAGCAACTGCCACCTCAGCTACTCCTAAATTAAATCCATTGCTGGCTTGATTCATTTTTCATTCCCATTACATACTGCTCGTATCCAGGGGTTACGACCACCCTGCAATCCAGCGGCAGTGGTCGTGCTTGCACACTATAGAAAAAAGTGCCAGCCTATGCGCACTACCGGCCACCAGAGAGGCCAGTGCATTTTCCTACAGTTTGCATGCGCGTCCACTGCTGCTGGATTGCGAGGTGGTGTATAATGCAGTGGAAAAATTAATCCAGCCAGTAAAAGAGGAATATGGACAATCACAATACATTAGTAGGTGCCTTGTATTAACTTTATCTACATGATAAATGCCATTTGCTGAAGTGACAAAACCCCTTTAAGACATTGTATGGGATGTGCTCTCTTACGGTGACTGCTTCTTTATTCAGTGGATGTGCCTTCAAAGTCCTACAATGCAACATCACTTTAAAAGCCTTTAGGACAAAGTTAGGAAAAACTGTCCTTATATTTACGATGTAAGTGGTTGGACATAATATTACATCCTAATGGAAATCATTGGCTAAAAGACTTACCATGAAATAAGCTGCATTATTTACATAAAGCATGGTCTATAGTTCGGATGCCTGATGGAATCACTAATTTGGTTATTAAAACCCCATTTCTCTTGGTAACAATGTTACCTGCAGACAGTTTCAGTGTTAAAGAAGCTCTGGTATCACGCGGGTGTCTCTGGTGTTTCTGTACAGCCTATTCTAGAATAGTTTCCATTATCTCAGGGTTTCTTTATCATTTAACAAGCTCAGTGTCCACCTCTATTACACAGTGTCCACCTCTATTACAGTGTCCCCCTCTATTACACGGTGTCCACCTCTATTACACAGTGTCCACCTCTATTACACAGTGTCAACCTCTATTACACAGTGTCCACCTCTATTACACAGTCCACCTCTATTACACAGTCCACCTCTATTACAGTGTCCACCTCTATTACACAGTGTCCACCTCTATTACACAGTGTCCACCTCTATTACACGGTGTCCACCTCTATTACACAGTGTCCACCTCTATTACACAGTGTCCACCTCTATTACACAGTGTCAACCTCTATTACACAGTGTCCACCTCTATTACACAGTGTCCACCTCTATTACACAGTGTCCACCTCTATTACACAGTGTCCACCTCTATTACACAGTCCACCTCTATTACAGTGTCCACCTCTATTACACAGTGTCCACCTCTATTACACAGTGTCCACCTCTATTACAGTGTCCACCTCTATTACACAGTGTCCACCTCTATTACACAGTGTCCACCTCTATTACACAGTGTCCACCTCTATTACACAGTGTTCACCTCTATTACAGTGTCCACCTCTATTACAGTGTCCACCTCTATTACACAGTGTCCACCTCTATTACACAGTGTCCAGCTCTATTACACAGTGTCCACCTCTGTTACACAGTGTCCACCTCTATTACACAGTGTCCACCTCTATTACACAGTGTCCACCTCTATTACACAGTGTTCACCTCTATTACAGTGTCCACCTCTATTACAGTGTCCACCTCTATTACACAGTGTCCACCTCTATTACACAGTGTCCAGCTCTATTACACAGTGTCCACCTCTATTACACAGTGTCCACCTCTATTACACAGTGTCCAGCTCTATTACACAGTGTCCACCTCTATTACACAGTCCACCTCTATTACACAGTGTCCACCTCTATTACACAGTGTCCACCTCTATTACACAGTGTCCACCTCTATTACACAGTGTCCACCTCTATTACACAGTGTCCACCTCTATTACACAGTGTCCACCTCTATTACACAGTGTCCACCTCTATTACACAGTGTCCACCTCTATTACACAGTGTCCACCTCTATTACACAGTGTCCACCTCTATTACACAGTGTCCACCTCTATTACACAGTGTCCACCTCTATTACACAGTGTCCACCTCTATTACACAGTGTCCACCTCTATTACACAGTCCACCTCTATTACAGTGTCCACCTCTATTACACGGTGTCCACCTCTATTACACAGTGTCCACCTCTATTACACAGTGTTCACCTCTATTACACGGTGTCCACCTCTATTACACAGTGTCCACCTCTTTTACACAGTGCCCACCTCTTTTACACAGTGTCCACCTCTTTTACACAGTGTCCACCTCTTTTACACAGTGTCCACCTCTATTACAGTTTGTCATTTTGCACAGCAGCTGCCTTTGCACACTGACAGGTGAGAGGTCTGTTATGCGACCCCATATTCAGTGCAGAGCAACAGAGATTGTGACTGAGACTAATCAGAAACCTGGAAGGACAGGTCTACCCGCTCCACCACATAGAAGTAGCCAACTCTTGATCAATCAGCTGTACATCCGATTGTTCATATTAACAATCCCCACAATACATGCAAGACTGAAAGCGGTATTCAGTTGTGTAAAGGGACCAGCTTATACAATTATAGAAAAAAACATTATGCAAAAAGTAATAAAGTAATGATAATCAGACATGTACCATACACACACCAACCGGAAAAATCCAACATGACCAACCACCTTAGGCTACTTTCACACTAGCGTTGTTTTAATCCGGCGTTCAATTCCGACACCGGAACTGCCCGCCGGATCCGGAAAAACGTGTGAAAACGGATTACATTTGAATCCTGATCAGGATTTTGATCACAATGAAAAAATGCATTGGAAAAAACGGATCCACCATTTATGGACTTTTTTTCCCCCCACATTTTTAGGGTTTAACATGCAAAAGCCGGATCCGTTTTGACTGAACAAACAGTGCCAGATCCGGCGTTAATGCAAGTCAATGGGAAAAAGGCCTGATCCGGCGTTCAGTCAAAGTGTTCAGGCTTTTTGGCCGGAGGTAAAAATACAGCATGCTACGTTTTTCTGAAAAGCCTGATCAGTCAAAAAGACTGAACTGAAGACATCCTGATGCATCCTGAAGGACTGACTCTCAATTCAGAATGCATGGGGATAAAACTGATCAGTTCTTTTCCGGAACTCAGCGCCGGAAAAGAAAAATGCTAGTGTGAAAGTACCCTTATCAGCAGAAAACTGTCTCAGGGTTTCTTTATCATTTAACAAGCTCAGTGTCCACCTCTATTACACAGTGTCCACCTCTTTTACACAGTGTCCACCTCTATTACACAGTGTCCACCTCTATTACAGTGTCCACCTCTATTACACAGTGTCCACCTCTATTACACAGTGTCCCCCTCTATTACACAGTGTCCCCCTCTATTACACAGTGTCCACCTCTATTACACAGTGTCCCCCTCTATTACACAGTGTCCCCCTCTATTACACAGTGTCCACCTCTATTACACAGTGTCCACCTCTGTTACACAGTGTCCACCTCTGTTACACAGTGTCCACCTCTGTTACACAGTGTCCACCTCTGTTACACAGTGTCCACCTCTGTTACACAGTGTCCACCTCTTTTACACAGTGTCCACCTCTATTACACAGTGTCCACCTCTATTACAGTGTCCACCTCTATTACACAGTGTCCACCTCTATTACACAGTGTCCACCTCTGTTACACAGTGTCCACCTCTGTTACACAGTGTCCACCTCTGTTACACAGTGTCCACCTCTGTTACACAGTGTCCACCTCTTTTACACAGTGTCCACCTCTTTTACACAGTGTCCACCTCTTTTACACAGTGTCCACCTCTATTACAGTGTCCACCTCTATTACACAGTGTCCACCTCTATTACACAGTGTCCACCTCTATTACACAGTGTCCACCTCTGTTACACAGTGTCCACCTCTGTTACACAGTGTCCACCTCTGTTACACAGTGTCCACCTCTGTTACACAGTGTCCACCTCTGTTACACAGTGTCCACCTCTTTTACACAGTGTCCACCTCTATTACACAGTGTCCACCTCTATTACAGTGTCCACCTCTATTACACAGTGTCCACCTCTATTACACAGTGTCCACCTCTGTTACACAGTGTCCACCTCTGTTACACAGTGTCCACCTCTGTTACACAGTGTCCACCTCTGTTACACAGTGTCCACCTCTTTTACACAGTGTCCACCTCTTTTACACAGTGTCCACCTCTTTTACACAGTGTCCACCTCTATTACAGTGTCCACCTCTATTACACAGTGTCCACCTCTATTACACAGTGTCCACCTCTATTACACAGTGTCCACCTCTGTTACACAGTGTCCACCTCTGTTACACAGTGTCCACCTCTGTTACACAGTGTCCACCTCTGTTACACAGTGTCCACCTCTGTTACACAGTGTCCACCTCTGTTACACAGTGTCCACCTCTGTTACACAGTGTCCACCTCTGTTACACAGTGTCCACCTCTTTTACACAGTGTCCACCTCTTTTACACAGTGTCCACCTCTTTTACACAGTGTCCACCTCTATTACACAGTGTCCACCTCTATTACACAGTGTCCACCTCAATTACACAGTGTCCACCTCTATTACACAGTGTCCACCTCAATTACACAGTGTCCACCTCTATTACACAGTGTCCACCTCTATTACAGTTTGTCATTTTGCACAGCAGCTGCCTTTGCACACTGACAGGTGAGAGGTCTGTTATGCGACCCCATATTCAGTGCAGAGCAACAGAGATTGTGACTGAGACTAATCAGAAACCTGGAAGGACAGGTCTACCCGCTCCACCACATAGAAGTAGCCAACTCTTGATCAATCAGCTGTACATCCGATTGTTCATATTAACAATCCCCACAATACATGCAAGACTGAAAGCGGTATTCAGTTGTGTAAAGGGACCAGCTTATACAATTATAGAAAAAAACATTATGCAAAAAGTAATAAAGTAATGATAATCAGACATGTACCATACACACACCAACTGGAAAAATCCAACATGACCAACCACCTTATCAGCAGAAAACTGTCAGGTTTTGGCCAAACGTAGACAATTATCTACGTAATGATTTTCATTTTGCCCATTCTACCAAATCGAAACAAAAAGCATAAATTAACCTGTGGTGCAGATTTAGAGGGTGCGGCTGCACGTAGTATAAATGGGGAACTTTCACAGTGGAATTGCGTGCAGAAAATCCGCAGCATTTACATTTTCTGGACATAAAGACATGCAGTTCGCATCTTAAATCAGAATTTATTGTGCGGATATCTGCTGCAGAGTTCACTCTTTGCAATGCAAACCCACATCATTTCCACACTGTAACCTGCAAAATGTGGTGCAGATTTTGGCACGGAGGATTGTCGGCAGATCCGTTGTCAATTTTGTGGAAAATGTGCATTGTGCTTAATATATGTGGCTGTATCTTCAATCTGCAGAATATCAATTTATGCTCCTGATTTTCACCTCAGATTCAATCTGTGGCAAATGTGCAACAAATCCGCAGCAGAAACTTCACCCTGTTTGGCCTCTTGCACAAGTATTTTGCGGTCTGCAAAAACGGATCCGCAAAAAATACGGATGACATCCGTGTGCATTCCGGATTTTGCGGAACGGCTGTCCCTTCATAGAACAGTACTATCCTTGTCCGTAATGCAGACCCATTGAAATGAATGGTTACGTATACAGTCTGCAAAAAAAACTGAACGGACCCAGAATGAAAATACGTTTGTGTGCAAGATGCCTTTGGCTGTACTCTTAGGGTGTATTCGCACGATTTGTTTTTGTTGGCCACACTCTTAGATAATGCAATCCTTCCCTTTCCTTGCAGAACCGAGGAGGATCAGGCCCCTACTACACCTGTAAAATGGGGACTTGAAGTCATTTATATCTCACAAATATCATGAGAAGATGAAACACTGCTGCAACCACCAGCAGTCATCTGTAAATGGTGCAGAAACCAGAAATCCAATACACGTTGCCCATTGAAATCATGTAATGCTGGGATACGAAGGGTTTTTCCAGGACGAAGATGAGCTTTGTAGTCACTTTAGCTAACTAATGGAGGTCCCAAATCAGGTAAACCCTTCTACTAACTCAGAAGGCCTTAATGAAGTATTTCAAAATGGGTTCTCTAAACTGGACACCTCCTTTAAAGGGGTTTTCCCATCTCAGACAATGGGGACACATCGCTAGGATATGCCCCTTTTGTTTGATAGGTGCGGGTCCCACCGTTGGGACCTGCACCTACACTGAGAATGGAACCCCGAAAGTTTTGGAAGGTGCACTGTGCATGTGCAGCTGCCCTCCATTCATTTCTATGGGGCTGCTGAAAATAGCCGAGCTGGCTCGGCTATTTACATCGGCTTCATAGAAATGAATGGTAGCAGTGGCCGCGGTGCGCTCCCATTCAGTACTATGGGGAGAGCATTTGCTAGTGGCCAAACCCAAGGTCCTCCGGACACCACCTTTCCCGCTCTGTTCTTGGTGTAGGTATAGATCCCAGAGGTGGGACCCACACCTATCAGACAAAGGGGGCATATCCTAGCGATATGTCCTCCTTGTCTCAGATGGAAAAACCCCTTTAAAGGGAACCTATCATCAACTGTATACTGACCTCACTGAGGGCAGCATAAATTAGTGACAGAAATGCTGATGTCAGCGGTGTGTCACTCATGAGCTAATAGTAAGTGGTTGCTGAGAACCAGCATCATAATCATTTCAGCCCAGGCCTTGAAAAGAGTCAGATCTACCTGAGAAGAGTCCTGGTTATACATAATCTCCTGCTCTCCCACCCATCTGCTGACGATTGTCAGGTCTCTGCTAGAGAGAAAGAAAGAAAACTAGGTAGAAGACTGTCAGCCATCAGCAGGTGGGCAGGAGAGCAGGAATTCCTGAATAACCAGGACTCTTCTCAGGTGGCCGGGACTCTTTTCCAGGCCCAGTCTGCAATGATTGTGATGTTGGTTCTCGGCAACCACTTACTTTTAACTAATAAATGACAGACCGCTGAAATCAACTCATCTGTCTCTACTTTATTCTGCCGTTAGTATAGTCAACATAAAGTTGATGACAGGTTGCCTTTAAGTCATTAAACAATCTATTCAACAATTTCCAAGTATATCTGGGTGGCAACCACCATTACAACTTGTCTCATAACAGCTATCACCAACATAACCCTGAACTCCCAAAAGGCCAAAGTGCCCTTGATACATCATCCACCACTCCACCGTGCAGAATTGATGATCAGGAGGACCTTGGGATTTGGGGGACCTTGCCAACAGTCACTGTGGGAGCTGTGAAGGCATCCATATTGACTATTACCCATCTTTCCCAGAAACGCTTCTGACTAATAAATGGCTGAATTCATTTTTTCACAATTTAAAAGAACGGGGCAACTAAACTGTTTTGTTAAGATGCAAATTTTTTTTTAAAAAATTTATGCTGTATTTTTTTAAGCCAATTTGCTATACACGCATACATTAAAGAGGAGAATTCTGTTGAATAAATTTGTTGCGAAACCTATATTGGCCGCTGAGTAGATTGATGTTCTTAATATACCATAAGCTTCACACATAGCAATGTATACGGGTAAAGGGTAATAAGAAGTCAAAGGTGCCTCATCTATAAAGTGCCACCAGGTGTTTGTCTTTGTCTTGTCTGCAATCATATGACAGGCTGACTTTTCTTTTACTTGGCTCTCCTCTGATTTAGTAGAAACAAGATCACAGTATTAAATGGCGAGCCGCAGTAGTAATTAGAAGGCTGGCTTAAATGGTGCCTTTTTGTCAGCTGAGGTCAAACTGTCTTAACTCCTTCTTTGACCCTGATCTAATATATATTATTTATATGACTTTTCAGCACTTTGCAGTTTCCCCAGCACCTTGAATTTCGCATCAAAAACCTTTAATAACAAGAGTCAACTATGATTTAGAGGCGTTGGACAGAAGAGAAATTACAGGTACACATTTTTTTTTTAAATATAAAGTTTCTGAGACAAATGAAGATTTTTTTTCGTGTGACTGTAAATCAGGGTGAGCTCTGAGCCTCTGAAGCACTAGCCGAGGACATTCTTTCCATTAATTCATCACACAGAGTTAACTCACAAAAAAAAAAAAAAAAAACGTTTTCTACTTGGATTAACTGACCCAGTTTTTTTGGCTCAGAAATGGAAACAAAGGCAGCAACTTGGATGTCAGATGACGTCTGAAATGGAGTAAAGAGGTTGCTGTGTGTTTTGCCAGCCTTGCTAGATAAGAAGCAGTCCTTTTGATACCACTGGGATCCATTCAAAGACAGAAAATACGTGCTGAGATAAATGGCTGACTTATAGAGATGATGAAGGTTAAACGAATGAGAAAATAATACGATTAACCCCTTGACATGATCATTTATCTTCTATACGTTAGTATTATCAACCATTTATTTGGACTGTTCCCGCCAGTAATGATCACAGGACATTCATCTGCAGGGATCCCGGCAATCAGCGGGAGTAGTCACCAGTAACTGTCCCGTTTCTAAACAGCACCACCCCAGGTGAAGTAATGCATTACACTCTTCTTGCGGAAATCAATGAGGGGTCTGTGTGGTGCATGACCATGATGGGTCTTCCAGAGTAAGTGGCGTTCTTTGCAGCTTTTCTCTGCTCTGGCTCATGAATAGAGTGTATCTCTTTAACTCAGAATTCTCTAATAGGCTATATAGAGAAAAGAAAGTGCACTGCGCTAAAATGGTATTATCCCGCCACCCCAAAGTGGAATATGCAGAAGTTGCTGGCAACCTGATTAAAAGAGATGAACAAAATGAGAATCGATATGTTTGTCCATAAGCCCAAACACGTCCATGTGGATTTTTACTGTAAACTCTATATAAAACCTATTTAATGAATTCCCCGACAACTGATTTAAACACAAAAAAAAAAGCGAGTTCTGCTCTACAAAAGTTCTTACCAAACAAAATGTCTTAGAAATGCATGAATTATATAAGTTAGGCTACTTTCACACTGGCGTTTTGGCTTTCCGTTTGTGAGATTCGTTCAGGGCTCTCACAAGCGGTCCAAAACGGATTAGTTTTGCTCTAATGCCTTCTGAATGGAAAAGGATCCGTTCAGAATGCATCAGTTTGCCTACGTTCAGTCACCATTCCGCTCTGGAGGCGGACACAAAAACGCTGCCTGCAGCGTTTTTCTGTCCCCCATGTGGTGCGGAGCAAGACGGATCCGTCCTGGCACACAATGTAAGTCAATGGGGACGGATCCGTTTTCTCTGAAACAATAGAAAACTGATCCGTCCCCTATTGACTTTCAATGGTGTTCATGACGGATCCGTCATGGCTTTAGAAGACATAATACAACTGGATCCGTTCATGACGGATGCATGCGGTGGTATTATGGTAACTAAAACATTTTTGCAGATCCATGACGGATACGCAAAAAACGCTAATGGGAAAGTAGCCTTAGAAGGAAAATTGGGTAAGGACAAAAGCTAGTTATCTTTGATAAATAGTTAGCTAATTATCTGCTCTGAGCTTTAGAAGGCCCAGGCCTAAATACGCAAATCTTACTATGTGACGTCATATAATATCATTGGGGGAGACTGTTCATGAATCTTTAAATAAGAGGAAAAACACAAAATGTGCCAAATGTCTATAATATATTGCTTATATATCTGGTGTAACTTGGTGTGGTAGACTTCTCTTCCTTATACCACCTCATACCTGGCATACATTTATACAAATACTTTACATATAATACGGCTCCTCTTAACCATTTCCCATTTGGTTGACACTTTTCCCCAAACTTTACAAATATTGAGGCACATTTTCTAAGGCCAATGCTTCATATACCGGTCCTAATTAAACTTGCGTGGGAATAAGATGCACTGAATGTATTAAGAAGCGCTCTTAATAAATCTTGGGCTAACTGTGGGCCACAAACCTTAAAGGGGTATTCCAGTTTTTTTTATTTATTAGTCTATATAACAGGAAATCATACCATTTTCTAATATACTGTACATGTATTTAAAATTCTGCATACATACCTTTTTTATATCAGGGGATTGATCCCTATATGCAGTAGAATAGTATAACCCATGTATCAGTTCTGTGTAATGTATCCATGGCCTAACTGACACATGTCATCAATCATGTGACACCTCATATGACACATAATGTAATCCCTGACATTCAGTAAGTAACAGTGTTACATGACATACATGTGCTGGGCCAGCACACAGGACACAATCATGAGATAAGATAATAGGACTAGTGGTGGAATCATGCTTTTTATTGTGGTTATTAGAGTAACTACATCACTGTGTGTACTTACATGGATGCCTGTCTGTAGGTGATGTTGTGAAATGGCTGCCTGTCTCTTGGTGATGATGTCATGTTGTTAATAAAGTTTAGCCTAAAACACACACAGATCTGTTTCTACGTAAACACTGACAGACATGAGATAGTGCTGCATATATTACTAGTAGTACTGTATATAATGTACATGTTCTGCTCCTCAATACACTACTATTCACCTGTTATATACCTGGGCAAGTCACATGATACTTGTGAGGGTAAGTTTAAGTCTACACTTGCTGTGGGCATGCACAGATTTCAGCTCTAATTTACCCCGTTTTCTGATGTAAATTTTAATAAACGTGTCAGAACGGAGAGGCTCCAACCACTTCTGCTGAGGTGCTAAACCCCATCCACTAGTTTGATAAAGTGGCACAAGTAGGGGGTAAATCCCAAAAAGTAGCAATTTTTATGCACAATGTCATTTGCGCAAAAATGTGTACCTTTTGTACAATACATCAGTACACTGCAATACTGCTTTGATAGATCCCCCACCTCCACCTTGGATTGATAAACCTTCTGATTCATTAAGAAAAAAAAAAGGCTAATGAAATACAGCATATCTTGTACAGCCCCTTTAAACAATTCAAGAAAATTGTCACCTGACTAATGACAATCCATATACAATAAATACCATGTAAAATGGTAAAAACGCTGAACTACTGGACCATGTGTACCTGGCTTTAGGGGCAGACATTCCACATTCGTCAGGGGTGGTCCAGGAAAATTACAAATACTGACCTCTTTCTTCAGTACCATTCTTTACATCGCCAGTCTGGTCCGATCCTGCCAGTATACAACACCTGACTGCTGCAACCAACCACAGTCCTTGCCGGTACATGGCATGAGACGACTGCGGCTAATCACTGCCCACGCAGGAATATGACACAAGACTGCTGGGGACAGTAATTGGCTGCTGCGGTCATATACTGTATACCTGCACATCACCGCTGCTATCTGTAAACAAAGAAAATGGCACCGGAGAAACAGGTGAGCATACAATATCTTATTTTAACGCACAGCAAATATCTTGGACAACCCCGTTAAGATGAACACACTCACTCCGGCTTCACTAACGTTCCTAAGGATGGGATACTCCATCAATAGCCAGCTACAGCGACATCCAACACGTCCAGTGTGACAATGAGGACGAGGCTAGTGCACTGTGCTAACACTGAAAGCTGCCAGTTATAACCTTCCAATTATCATTCAAAAGAGCGTTTCTACACGGAGGAACAAAAATACCAAACTTCAAAAAAGCTAAATTTAGCCAACTAAGAGAGGCCATAGGCCTAACTAACTGGGACAAAGTCCTAAAAAAAAAAAAAAAAAAAACAGCCACAAAATGGGATATCTTTAAAAGCATCCTAAAAGTTCATTGTGAGAGGTACATACCGTATGGGAATAAAAGGTTAAGGAACAAAAAGAAACCAATGTGGATAAACAGAACTGTAAAGAAAGCAATAAATGACAAAAAGAAAGCATATAAAATACTAAAACAGGAGGGTAGCACGGAAGCACTGAAAAACTATAAGGAAAAAAATACAGTTGCAAGAAAAAGTATCTGAACCCTTTGGAATGATATGGATTTCTGCACAAATTGGTCATAAAATGTGATCTGATCTTCATCTAAGTCACAACAATAGACAATCACAGTCTGCTTAAACTAATAACACACAAAGAATTAAATGTTACCATGTTTTTATTGAAAACACCATGTAAACATTCACAGTGCAGGTGGAAAAAGTATGTGAACCCCTAGACTAATGACATCTCCAAGAGCTAATTGGAGTGAGGTGTCAGCCAACTGGAGTCCAATCAATGAGATGAGATTGGAGGTGTTGGTTACAGCTGGCCTGCCCTATAAAAACCACATACCAGTTCTGGGTTTGCTTTTCACAAGAAGCATTGCCTGATGTGAATGATGCCTCGCACAAAAGAGCTCTCAGAAGACCTACGATTAAGAATTGTTGACTTGCATAAAGCTGGAAAGGGTTATAAAAGTATCTCCAAAAGCCTTGCTGTTCATCAGTCCACGGTAAGACAAATTGTTTATAAATGGAGAAAGTTCAGCACTGCTGCTACTCTCCCCTAGGAGTGGCCGTCCTGTAAAGATGACTGGAAGAGCACAGCGCAGACTGCTCAATGAGGTGAAGAATAATCCTAGAGTGTAAGCTAAAGGCTTACAAAAGTCTCTGGCATATGTTAACATCCCTGTTAGCGAATCTACGATAAGTAAAACACTAAACAAGAATGGATTTCATGGGAGGATCACACAAAGGAAGCCACTGCTGTCCAAAAAAAACATTGCTGCACGTTTACAGTTTGCACAAAAGCACCTGGATGTTCCACAGCAGTACTGGCAAAATATTCTGTGGGCAGATGAAACCAAAGTTGAGTTGTTTGGAAGAAACACACAACACTATGTGTGGAGAAAAAGAGGCACAGCACACCAACATTAAAACCTCATCCCAACTGTCAAGTATGGTGGTGGGGGCATCATGGTTTGGGGCTGCTTTGCTGCGTCAGGACCTGGACGGATTGCTATCATCGAAGGAAAAATGAATTCCCAAGTTTATCAAGACATTTTTAGCAGGAGAACTTAAGGCCATCTGTCCACCAGCTGAAGCTTAACAGAAGATGGGTGTTGCAACAGGACAATGACCCAAAGCATAGAAGTAAATCAACAACAGAATGGCTTAAACAGAAGAAAATACGCCTTCTGGAGTGGCCCAGTCAGAGTGCTGACCTCCACCCGATTGAGATGCTGTGGCATGACCTCAAGAAAGCGATGCACACCAGACATCCCAAGAATATTGCTGAACTGAAACTGTTCTGTAAAGACGAATGGTCAAGAATTACTCCTGACCATTGTGCACGTCTGATCTGCAACTATAGGAAACGTTTGGTTGAAGTTATTGCTGCCAAAGGAGGTTCAACCAGTTATTAAATCCAAGTGTTCACATACTTTTTCCACCTGCACTGTGAATGTTTACATGGTGTGTTCAATAAAAACATGGTAACATTTAATTCTTTGTGTGTTATTAGTTTAAGCAGACTGTGATTGTCTATTGTTGTGACTTAGTTGAAGATCAGATCACATTTTATGACCAATTTGTACAGAAATCCATATCATTCCAAAGGGTTCACATACTTTTTCTTGCAACTGTAGAGAATGTAAAAAACAAATAAAAGCGGCCAAACTAGAGACCGAGAGATTAATTGCCAAAGAGAGTAAAACTAACCCTAAAATGTTCTTCAATTATATAAATGTTAAAAAGTATAAATCTGAAGGTGTCGGCCCTTTAAAGAGTAATGAGAGGGGAGTCGCAGGGAGCGACGAGGAGAAAGCAAAGCTGTTAAATATTTTTTTCTCCAATGTATTCACTGAAGAAAATAAACTGTCAGATGAAATGCTGGATGTAAAAATAAATTCCCCATTAAAAGTGTCCTGTCTGACCCAGGAAGAAGTACAACAGCGACTTAAAAAGATTAAAATAGACAAATCGCCAGGACCGGATGGCATACACCCCCGTATCCCAAGGGAATTAAGTAATGTCATAGCCAGACCCTTATTTCTGATATTTGCAGACTCTATACTGACAGGGAATGTCCCACAGGATTGGCGCATAGCAAATGTGTTTGAAGGTTTTCTGAGAGATGCTATCTTAGAGCATCTCAACAGAAATAAGCAAATAACGCCATATCAGCATGGCTTCATGAGGGATCGGTCATGTCAAACTAATTTAATCAGTTTGTACGAGGAGGTGAGTTCTAGACTTGACAGCGGCGAATCAATGGATGTCGTATATCTGGACTTCTCCAAAGCATTTGACACTGTACCACATAAAAGGTTAGTATATAAAATGAGAATGCTCGGACTGGGAGAAAACGTCTGTATGTGGGTAAGTAACTGTCTGAGGGATAGAAAACAGAGGGTGGTTATTAGTGGTACACACTCAGATTGGGTCACTGTCACTAGTGGAGTACCTCAAGGGTCAGTATTGGGCCCTATTCTCTTCAATATATTTATTAATGATCTTGTAGAAGGCTTGCATAGTAAAATATCAATTTTCGCAGATGACACTAAACTGTGTAAAGTAATTAACACTGAAGAGGACAGTATACTACTACAGAGAGATCTGGATAGACTGGAGGCTTGGGCAGATAAGTGGCAGATGAGGTTTAACACTGACAAATGTAAAGTTATGCACATGGGAAGGAATAATGCAAGTCACCCGTACATACTAAATGGTAAAACACTCGGTAACACTGACATGGAAAAGGATCTAGGAATTTTAATAAACAGCAAACTAAGCTGCAAAAACCAGTGTCAGGCAGCTGCTGCCAAGACCAATAAGATAATGGGTTGCATCAAAAGGGGCATAGATGCCCGTGATGAGAACATAGTCCTACCACTTTACAAATCATTAGTCAGACCACACATGGAGTACTTTGTACAGTTCTGGGCTCCTGTAAACAAGGCGGACATAGCAGAGCTGGAGAGGGTCCACAGGAGGGCAACTAAAGTAATAACTGGAATGGGGCAACTACAGTACCCTGAAAGATTATCAAAATTAGGGTTATTCACTTTAGAAAAAAGACGACTACGGGGAGATCTAATTACTATGTATAAATATATCAGGGGTCAGTACAGAGATCTATCCTCCCATCATCTATTTATCCCCAGAACTGTGACTGTGATGAGGGGACATCCTCTGCGTCTGGAGGAAAGAAGGTTTGTACACAAACATAGAAAAGGATTCTTTACGGTAAGAGCAGTGAGACTATGGAACTCTCTGCCTGAGGAGGTGGTGATGGTGAGTACAATAAAGGAATTCAAGAGGGGCCTGGATGTATTTCTGGAGCGTAATAATATTACAGGCTATAGCTACTAGAGAGGGGTCGTTGATCCAGGGAGTTATTCTGATTGCCTGATTGGAGTCGGGAAGGAATTTTTTATTCCCCTAAAGTGAGGAAAATTGGCTTCTACCTCACAGCGTTTTTTTGCCTTCCTCTGGACCAACTTGCAGGATGACAGGCCGAACTGGATGGACAAATGTCTTTTTTCGGCCTTATGTACTATGTTACTAACTGGCCTGAGATAACGCATGAGCGACAGTGGCCATGTTTTGGGCATGTGCACCATGACTAATTATCTGAGCAGCCTTACCTCTGTGACCACAATACGGTAAGTTAAATAACGGGGGGAGCAGGGATAAAATGTCATATTTTATATAATGCAGTTATTGATAGGGACACATTTCAAAAGTTAAAGGGGTTAGCTATCCTCTAGATAGGTCATCAGTATCTGATCAGTGAGGGTCCCAGGACCCCCTTAGATCAGCTGTTTGAGAAGGCAGCAGTAGCGCCGCAGTCTTCCCGTAGCTTTCCCTAGGCCAAATGATGACACGTGGCCTAGTCGGAGCTCAGACCCATTGTAGTGAATGGGGCTGAGCGCGATACCAAGCACAGCCGCTATACAATGTAAGGCGCTGTGCTTGGTGACCATGGAGAAGGCCGTGGCGCTCACAGGAGCACTGGTGCCTTCTCAAACAGCTGATCGCCAGGGGTCCTGAGTGTCAGACCCCCACTGATCAGATACTGATGACCTATCCAGGGGACAGATGATCAGTTATAAAGTCTTGGAAAACCCTTTTAAAACGAGAGTACAAGCCAGTGGTGGTGGTTTAGAGACATAAAAGATGTGGACAAGTTCCCGTGGTATAAAAGGACCATAAGCCAGAAAGATGCAGAAACATGAGAGGTGGTCATTCACTTTCTTTAGTCATTTACCCCAATCCTTGGGCTCTTTCAATAAAAAAAAAACAAGAGCAAATTCCATGAAGTACTCGGCAGTTAGATGGCACACTTTCTTCCCTTCTAATCAGACATCTCGGCAGTACATCATAACGTGAACAGAACAAGGCGAGATAAAACACATAATTCTAAAGTAATTAGCGTTCTCTGCTTTGGCCTTTCAAGTTTCCTGGCACTTAACAAGCACCTCTTAAAAATCAAGACATAATGCACTGTTAATTAAATGTGGGGCTGTATTAACATTTATTTGCTTGCAGTGATAAAGTACAAAAGAAAATGGGTCAGTCTGTTGGGGTTGCTTATTTTTCCAGCTCCATTAAAGCTGTCAATCAGGGAGCTAGCTAGGCCTAACATTCCCTGCAAAAGCATGTTGAATCACTTGAATGCAAAAAAGCGAACATCTCATTCCTTTGTAATCCAAAGATTTATGGATGTCTCCTGAACACACTAAAGTTATATTCCTGCCTCAAACACACAGTTATTGTATTATCAAGAAAAGGGGGAAAAAAACAGGCTTGTTATGTATTCAGGACACCGAGAGCGAGATCCTGCTCTTAATTAAATGCTTATCACCCCTAGGCATTGCCTCCAGGGTTCCAATGTGTACGTTTTCAATGTCAGCGGTAGAACCTGCTTTGGACATGAGTGGAAGATTAAAAAAGTCAAAATATGTTTCATCCACAATTAAAACCATCTCGAGAAGATGTTATGAAGATCCAACCAAAAAAAGCTTCCTGTCTGTTGCATGGATTCAGTCAGGGGCAGACTGGGAACTTAAAGTGGCCCTGGAAAAAATACCACAGGGCAGCACAAAATACTGCCCCAGCAGAACTAAATACCACAGTGCAGCATAAAATACCGCCCCAGCAGAACTAAATAATACAGTGCACCAGAAAATACTGCCCCAGCAGAACCAAATAATACAGTGCACCAGAAAATACTGCCCCAGCAGAACCAAATAATACAGTGCACCAGAAAATACTGCCCCAGCAGAACTAAATAATACAGTGCACCAGAAAATACTGCCCCAGCAGAACCAAATAATACAGTGCACCAGAAAATACTGCCCCAGCAGAACCAAATAATACAGTGCACCAGAAAATACTGCCCCAGCAGAACTAAATAATACAGTGCACCAGAAAATACTGCCCCAGCAGAACCAAATAATACAGTGCACCAGAAAATACTGCCCCAGCAGAACCAAATAATACAGTGCACCAGAAAATACTGCCCCAGCAGAACCAAATAATACAGTGCACCAGAAAATACTGCCCCAGCAGAACCAAATAATACAGTGCACCAGAAAATACTGCCCCAGCAGAACTAAATAATACAGTGCACCAGAAAATACTGCCCCAGCAGAACTAAATACCACAGTGCAGCATAAAATACCGCCCCAGCAGAACCAAATAATACAGTGCACCAGAAAATACTGCCCCAGCAGAACTAAATACCACACTGCAGCATAAAATACCGCCCCAGCAGAACTAAATACCACAGTGCAGCATAAAATACCGCCCCAGCAGAACCAAATAATACAGTGCACCATAAAATACTGCCCAAGCAGAACTAAATACCACAGTGCAGCATAAAATACTCACCTATCACCAGTTGGATTAAGGAGGGCACCTGCGGCTGCTGCCTAGGTGTATTAGTATCTGATGCTCCTAGCATTAATTAATTCTGAGAGCATCAGATCATTATGTATCTGACCAGTTGCCAGGAAGAGGGCTCCAGCAGCCACCTCAGTCTAGCACTCATCTAACAACTTTATAAGAGGATAATGAAGCAGCAATAAGATCCCTGTAAACAGGCTACTAGTTACCTGATTTGTGCACTATAAGTATCCTGTACAACCAAGTGCCATACTTAGGTTTTTATTTTTTCGTTATGCCCCTGAATGTGCTCCACCTAATCCACATATCCGCTCCCACGCTGCTCAGTGATGCTTCCGGTCCACGGTCTGTAATCGTTCTGATGTCAAGCACTGGTCTCAGTGCCGACGTGTTCCTAAGCAGAACATTACTGCTGGGTCGTGTGACGTGTGGGGGCACAACACTGCTGTGGCCAGTGACTAGCTTAAGTGGTGCATGTGACCTTTTTGGAAATCTACAGAATGGGGGAACCTGAAAAAGTTATGTAAAGCAGGACAACCCCATTAAGGCTGGGGCAGCATGGCAACTTTGGCGATGTCACACATCAGAAGGCCAAAGATCGCTGTGTAGTTCTATCTACATCCCAAGTAACTGCAACTAATATAAGCAAATGGGGTCACCCTAAGACCTGCAAGTTGTCTCGACTGCAACACGACGGCTTGGATTTCGTGCCAATATTGTGTCATGGTAGCTCGCGAGTATCAACACAACTCCATTCACTTACATAAGTGTGCCACTCTCAAACAATGTAGCCCCAATCTAAGGAAGCACTCCAAGAATTTTTTTGATCATATGCCCAGTTTGTTATGTTCTGTACATCAGATAAATAACTACAGGGTTAATTTTATTACCGATTTATTGCAGATTGATGACCTCTCTTCTGGTTTCCTGATGCACCACGTGACACGCACTCTGACTATCCAAGTCCTACGTCAGCAGTGGGGACTGGAAGTCAGTGCCTCTATACATACCTACGGTACGCTTAAAGGGGTTGTCTCATCACAGACAATGGGGGCATATCGCTAGGGGCTCCGTTCTCGATATAGGTGCTGGTTCCAGGGGTGGGACCCGCACCTATCAGATAATGGGAGCATATCCTAGCAATATGCCCCCATTGTATGAGATGAGACAACCCCTTTAATGTAAGTCTCATAGGGTTGCACAGAGAGATTGACTTCCGGTCAGCACACCAAATACTGTAGGCTTCAGAGAGTCAGGGTGCGGATCTTCTGGTACAAATGGGAAATCAGAACGAGCTGATAAATCGGCAACATAGCCACCAGAAACGACATGAACTGCTTGCTTGATGTACTTTACGGGGGGGAACTTTCTCGGCGCAGTCATGGCTTTTAACCCCCTGCTCTGCAATCTCATGAACTGCCTTCCATTGAAATGAATGGGAGGCAGAAACCACACAGCCGCTGGGGAAATTTTGGCGTGGGCGTCCACTCCAAAATGCCACTGGCACAAAACAGGCCCTAAGGTAAGTCAATATTTTGTATGAAATATATTTCCTAAAATAAAGAAAATGGACACCAAATGAACGAGGTTAATGAATGTGCAAATTCGAAAGGAATTCTTGGAAGAAGAAGAGGAAGATAAAAGGCGCTGGTGAGATGCTTCTCTGTGCGGAGAAAACATCATATTAATAAAGAAAACAACAGTATTATTTTTTTTACCGGTTTATTAATTGCTTGGCGAAATACTTTTGTGAGGCACAACAAGCAGAAAATGAATTCATGGGCTATTAATCTGTCATACATGGTAGTGGAAGAAACGCTCATTAGGTGACTTGATGCAATTACAGTTATTATATAACCATCTTTACAGAACATAGAGCAAATTATGAATAATATCATTCAATCTTGCTTTCCCCTGAAAGACTTTCAAAGCCAGCGAGGGAGAACGGTTTTGCATGAAAGAAGGTGAAACCGCACTATGGACCATTAAGTAGCCGTGCGGCGGAAGTAAGAGTGGACCACATCTGCCATGATGCCGCTCCACTTACAATCACTGTCCATTGTCCATATTGAAGGTGCACTTCAATGGAATTTTCTATCTCCAGACACCTTTAACACACTGCCCTGGGCATATCTTCTCCGTTTCCATAATTCTTGCTTTCTTGTCTGTTTTTAATTATGTAATGAAATCGGAAGGTATGGTTTAAGTCATTTGAAAATATGTAAAATGTAGCATAGCCTCATGTATATGCATATAAATGCATGAATGCGAAGAATCCACTCTCCGGTCTGCTTCTGAAAATACTTTTATTCCCATGAAATAACAATTCTGAAGCATCCTTTTTTACATTAAAGGGGTTCTTCGCTTTGTTTTAACTGATCATCAGCATCTGATCGGCAGGGGTCCGACACCCGGGACCCTCGCCAATCAGCTGTTTGAGAAGGCAGCTGCGCTCCAGCAGATCCGCGGCCTTCTCACCGTTTACCGCTGGCCCAGTGACGTCACGACTAGTATCACTGGCCTGGGCGTGGCTAAGCTCCGTTCACTTGAATGGAGCTTAGCCGCGCCCAGGCCAATCGTTACTAGTCGTGACGTCACTGGGCCAGCGGTAAACAGTAAAAAGGCCGCGGCGCTGCTGGAGCACCTCTACCTTCTCAAACAGCTGATCGGCGGGGGTCCCAGGTGTTGGACCCCCACCGATCAGATGCTGATGATCTATCCACAGGATAGATCATTAATTAAAACAAACTGTAGAACCCCTTTAAGCCATTCCTCTGTTATTCCTCTTAGACATGTATAGATAAATTGATGAGGGATTGTTAACAATTGCCTTGTCAAAGGTGGGTTCTAATGCCGTCTGATACCGGTACTGATTTTGGACAATGTTGGGGTGCGTGGGAACACACCTCAGACTGGTATAACACGGTTAACAGTTTATTTATACATTTGTAGGAGGGAACAACAGAGGAACAGCACAAGGCAGAGTTCTGAGAAAAGACGCTCTAGCATTGTTATTTCATGGGGAATGTAAGCACTTACTAAGACATGTCAGGAGGACTGACAGGTCTACTTTAAACACTCAATGGAGTAAAAAAATTCCGAATGGATATGTTTTAATGAAGCCAGCGGATAATGGCTCCATCATCAAGAAAAAGGACAAAGGGTAATTCTTGCTCTTATAACCTTTTCTTATACTAAACCATGGACTCAAATCTGAATGAGTCTATGTGAATTATGGAGGGAGTTGTCAAAGGTCACTACCGGTGGGTAGAGTGGTTATAGACCCCACAGGGAATTTTCCCGGAGGGCCAAAGACTATAGGGCCACCCAAGCCCTTCTCACTGCCACTGGCCAGGTACATACTCCTATGGGTCATTATTAAAGGGATTCCAGGCAGCATGCAGAAGTTAGGGCTGGCTAGGTGCTGTCGCCCATATCTCACCTCCCATGCCCCCTGTTCTATATTCATATTAGAGATAATTGGAGGACAGAACATGGCAGCTATTGACGGCCACCACAGAGGGACAGCTTGTGGGGATGTATTTTGTGCTGCATTATGGTAATTGGTTCTGTGGGATGGTATTCTGTGCTGCACAATGGTATTACTGACCCTGCCAATTTGTATTGGCCGCATCTACTTGTGTTGCCCCATCTTCTGTCAATTTGGACCCACCTACATCATGGGGGCCACTTTTACTTTATTTTCCAGGGCCACTTTAATTTTCCAGTCCACTCCTGGTGACTACAACTGAGGACGCCTCTCCTTTTATTGGATGACAACTTATAAAATTACAAAGAATCACTTTGCAACAATTTAAAAGTTTAAGTTAAATAGATGCGAAATCAGGGCAAGCCTTACTTTGGATGTTGCACTGTGCAGTGTATTAGGTTGGCTTCTCACCCCCAAATGGTGTACTGTCATACAGTGTACAGACAACCATGCCAAACAATATAGGCTCCATATAACATTGTGCCCAAATAGTATCATATGTTGGCCAATCAAAACTTTCATACAGCTGCCTAAATCACAATGGTATACAATGCCACCTCCACCTGCCAACATGTATACAGTATACAGTACCTGTACCTATTGTGGGGTTTCACTCTGGTAGATAGGGTAAGCAGACGCAGTACAGAGGCAAAAGACAAGTTCTTAATGCAAAACTTCAGTGTTTTATTCACACTTGAGGCAAATGCACAAACAATGCGTTACTTTGCAGTCTTGGTGTTTATTTCACACACAATGTAAAGTACATCTTGGTGTTACTTCACACAAATTGGAAAGTTCATATAAGACAAGTCACCTTGATGTCAGTTCTGCCTCCAGCAGTCCACGGCAAGCTTTAGGGGGCCTGTTTCCTCGGCCCATGGGTCTCAAGCCCTCCAATCTGGCACCAAGCCTCAGATCCCAACACAGAGATCCTGCTGCTGAGCGCAGCTGCCTATTTAAGGACAACCAGGTGCTGCCAAAAACACGGACCGGCAATTAAAATCCAGTCCTGTATTTGACCCCACCTGGCTGCAAATCAGCCCAGCAGCACATGCTGGGAGGGAAATACCTGTTTTCCCAGACCATTCCCCTCACTGTGTCACACTATATAGAGGTGCAACACGATACCGAAGTAAACAGTCCTATACAGCACTCAAATAATACCAGCATACTGTGACCAAACACCATCTCCATACATGAATGAGTCTACTACAGTGCTATACAATGTCCAAATAAAGCTGCTATTTTTTGGCATCTGTTGGGCCCAATGGTGTCATGTCTATGCCACAGTAAAAACTTCAGCTTGCTCCTTTTGATATAGTCTATTGTGGATTTTGAGGTGTGTTTAGGATCAGCTTTATTACAGTTGGTGCTATGTTTGCTTCCAGAGCTGGAATTTCATTTAATCCATTCTTCCCTCTATCCGCCAAATGTTTCCTGTGACATTGGCTGCAACACAACCCTAAATCACGATTGATCCACCTCCATGCTTAATAGTTGGAGAGATGTTCTTTTCATGAAATTCTGTGCCCTTTTTACTCCAAACATACCTTGTGGCCAAACAGTTATGTTTTAACCTCATTTTTCCACAGGAATTGTTTCCAAAATGCATCAGGCGTGTTTAGATGTTCCTTTGCAAACTTCTGGTGCTGAATTTTGTGGTGAGGATGCAGGAGAGGATTTCTTCTGATGATTCTTCCATGAAAGCCATATCTGTGCGGGTGTAGCTGAACAGTAGAATAATGTACCACAACTCCAGAGTCTTCCTAAAGGTCTTTTCCAGTGGTGGTTCTGATTTGCCTTTCTAGCAAATCTATGAGCAGCTGTCTCTGATATCTTTCTTGGTCTTCCAGACCGTCTCTTGATCTCCACTGTTAGTGCCATTTCTTAATTACATTTCAAACTGAGGAAATGGAAACCTGAAAATGCTTTGCTATCTTCCTATAACCTTCTGCTTTGTGGGCCTCAACCATTTTCATTTTCAAAGTGTTAGGCAGCTGCTTAGGAAAACCCATGGCTGCTGTTTCTTGGGACAAGGTTAGAGGAGTCTGGGTATTTATAAAGCTTTGAAATTTAAAACACCTGGCCTTTCCTAACAATGATTATGAACAAACCTTAACTCTAATGGGCTATTTAAGGTCAGAGACATCAGTTAGTTATCTAAGCACTCAAATCTCCTTGGCTTCGCATACTTTTGCAAGGTACTGTAAGATTGTATAATACACTGATATTGCTTAAAATACAGAAAAGTGTAGTTCATCTTTAAAGGGACTTTCCGAGATTGTCATACTGATGTCCTATTCTCAGGATAGGTCCTTAGCATCTGATTGGTTGGAGTCCCACACTTGAGACACTCTCCGATCAACTGTTTTAAAAGGCAGCGGTGCTCGCAGTAGCCCCGCGGCCTTCTCTCTGCCTTTCCCAGGCTAGTGATGACACATTCATGTATTAGATGGCCTAGGAGCAGCACAGTCCCATTCAAGCGAATGAGGCTGAGGGCGATAACAAGCACAGCCACTATATAATGTACGGCACTGTGCTTGGTATTATGTATAGGTCGTCAGTAAAAAAAATCTCGGAAAACCCTTTTAAAGGGGTTATCCAATCCCTATTATGACCCCCAGAATGCACAGGGCCCTCCTCTAGAGCATACTTACTTGCTCCCCGGCACCCGCATCCCTCTGGATCCCTAAACAGCCACCACTGCTTCTCCCTGTTGTGCAGATCAAAACATCCAGCGATGGGGAGAGCAGCCAATAGCAGGCCGCAATGGTGACCAGCCTCCCTAGTGTCACCTGCAGGGATCCAGAGGGACATAGGTGTTGGGCAACCGGTAAGTATGCTCTAGAGCATTTTGGGATCATTATAGGGATTGAATAACCCCTTTAACTTCAACTTTCTTAACTGTTCACAGAAACAGTAATTTTGACCAGGGGTGCCCAAACTTTTGCATGCCACTGTAAATTGCCTGAAGCAAAGACCATACTCCCCAGAAGGCAAATCACCAGGGCTCCGTGCAGATACTGAGCCAGTAAGGATGCTGGTAGATTTTAGTTCTGAAGCTTACGTAATTGTGAATGCAGCTCTGCATCAGTTTTATGCAAATTCATTTTGTACATGTAACTGTAAAGTGGAGCTGAAAATGGGCATATGTTTTAGAATAGCTCCAAAGAGGATTTAGCATTTTATTTTCATGTAAAATATCAGAATTACAAATCATTTTCACACATACTTTGGGATGCAGAGGGGGAGAAGGAACATTTTTCAATTTTAAAATCTAAATTACTTTTCATATCTATGATTTTACAACACACATTAAGCAGATGAGGAATGCAAGTATGCGCTCAATATAAAAAATAATAAAAAAAGACAAGCAAAAATATAATGAAAAACATAAACTAAACTTCAAGCTGATAATAAGTAACTTGCATTTGGCTTCGTAGATGCTAAAATCTGCAATATGTCAATGGAAAGTCCATAAATTCCTATTCACCAACAGAGCAGCAAGACAATGCTCTGTGTGAATCTGGCCTTAAAGTTTTGATGGACAACTAAACATTTGTTCAGCTGATCATCGACTCATCTAAACAACCCACCAATCAGCTTATAAACAGGCAAAAGCTTGCTTGTCAGCTGGACTGATCTTTGATGCATCTGCAGACATAATCCTTTGTACTGCTGACAATTTATTTTACTTTTATAAAATATGGCACATATTCTGCAACGCTTTACAGACATTATTAATGTGCAAACTATTTGGGGGCACAAGAACATACTTAGGATCGTTCTCTCATCACACTGTTTCCATCAGTCTATGTAAAGGCCCTATTAATGAGCACTGATTGACTAGTTATATCACTGATCGGCACTAGTTATCTCCCTACATCAGAATGTGTAAAAAGACCCTTTGATACGACCACTTTACAAACAATTGTTTTTCGTACCACTGAATTTTCAGCAAATACAAGACCAAGCAGGTGTGACTTTTCTAGATTGCAACAAAGGGCAGGAAGCTGCTCCACTCCCTCATGTAACCAAATATTGAAATTTTTATCTTGTTTTATTTTTTTTTTATACAAAGAAGCAGTTTTAGGAACCTAAAGGCAATGAAAGAAAAGCAATAAAATGGCAAAAACTGTTGAGTGTGAACTGCATCGTATGAACAAAATTTTAAAAACCTCATTCACGCTGAGGACAAATGTATCAAGAACTGTGTATCAGAATACTTTACATCCGGTCCCAAGACTAGAATGACCACTTCATCTGTTGTCGTTAACTCAAGATGTATGCCAATATAAAATAATTGTACCGATGTACTGCTGTTTTTGTTCTTTAATATTTCCACAATAAAAAAACTTTGAAAATAAAAGAATACTTCACATCCCGGTCTACATATTTCATTGAAGGGCTTTTCCCATCACATACAGTGATGACTTATTAATAGAATATAAAAACACAACCTAATTGGTGGTGGTCCAACCACTAATCAGACACTGCTGTCCGTTTCTATACATATGTAGAATATACTGAATCTCCTACATAAGCTGTTGCGTTGATGTGCAGCCTGTAAAATGCGAGGAGACTCTTTTACAGTTTCTGTTATCAGTAGCATGTGAATATTAGGGCTGATTCATACGAACAAGCCACGTCCGAGAAACACAGGCCGGTGCTGGCCACATCTCCCGGAATGACTGCGGTTCCCCTGAGCCGAAATGACTGCATCGTAGTGATTTATGATACAGTCAGTTCCTATCTGACGTCAGTCTATGGTACTGTGCTCACATAATCGTGTAAGTAAAGTACAAGGGACCCGCAATTAGACAAGAACTGACTATCATAAATGACTATGATGCAATCATTTTGCGTCAAGGAAGCTGCGGCCAGTCCAGGAGATACGGACATCATCATGCGAGTACTGTACAATAGACTCATGATCAGAGAGGAACTGTATTATAAATCTCTATGATGCACACAGTTCTGGCCAGGAGAGCTGCGGTCAGTCCGGGAGATGCGGCCATCATTGCGAGCACAGCAAAATAGACCCACGATCAGATAAGAACTGACTGTATCATAAATGCAGTCAGTTCGAGTCAGGGGAGCCATGGTCGGTCCGGGAAATGTGACCATGTTTCCTGGACCAAGCACGGTTGTATGAATCAGTCCTTAGACATAAATGGATTATATCAGTGAGCAGAGGAGCTAGTATATCCAGACTAAAAAAAAAAAACGATAAACCACATAAATATAGTTATTTCCTTTACTATCTTGTGTAGCATATATATGTTGAAGAGGTTTTCCGGAAAGTTAATACTGATGACCTATCCACAGGACATCAAAGCAGCGAGCAGGTGTAATTACAAGAAGCCATCCATTGAAGTGAATGTGACAACTTGTAATTACACTGTTCACCACTGAGATGTCAACAGTGAACAGGTAAACAAGGGGAGTCGAACCACCGCTGATCTGATATTGATGACCTACCTTGAGGATAGGTCATCAATATTAGTTTCGGAAAACCCCTTTAAGAACTTAGAACAAATCTGACGATAGCATTTTCATTGTACCCATGTAGCCTCGGGTGGAATCAAACCCATGGTTGAAGCACATCCATGCAAGAACCAGACAGGTGATACCATTAGGACTTGTGAACCAATCAATGCACTGTCATCTGAGTGAATTATTAATAAATGATACTTCTCAGTTTATTAACCAAGCAGAGGCTTGTGTTGAAACTTTTGGGCCTCAAAGCAAAATCTGCATGTGCCATTCAGAGGTACCTTTGGGCCTCCTCATGCGCCAGGGGTGGATGTGATTGCTAAGTCTATACCCTCTATAGCTACCCTCCCGTAACCAAACTATCTGCTGCAAAGAAGTTTAGGAGCACAAAGTACTGAAGTAGGTCATGTTTGAGGGTCTACATAGTACATTCAAACTTTAATTAACCCCCAAGAAAGCAATCAAAGTGTTACTTTTAAGACCAAAAGCACAAACTTTTAATCACAGCTTTGTAGACTAAATTCACATCCACACAACCCATCCAACAAGTATTTTCCCACCTCCGTCTTTAGAGAGCTCCAAGTGACTGAGGGCTAAAACACATTAAAATGAATTAAGCACAGCAGTTGTTTAAGTAAAATGGTGCAACATGTTAATTGAATGAGTTACCAAGGGGATTTGGTATTCACTGTAATCCTTTGAACAGAAATAGCCCTTTTTTTCAGCTTCTAACTTGGTCCTTCTTTGACTGGCAAAATAATTAAAATTCTGTGATTGCCCGACTGGTATACATATACATTATCGGAATTGAAAAATCCAAGCCTGTAAGGAATATTTAATCAGGAGTACTCCATCACAAAAAGTTCCTCTGCACAAATGATCCGCTGCGACACAGACATTGCAATTTTACATTTTAATCTCTTATAAGGAAAATGTAAATAAGTCTAGTCTAGCCGCGGAATGTGTCTCTCATTCATTACTCCTGGAAGGAAGCCACAGCTCCTTAGGTCTCTTAAAGGAACCTGAAAGCAGATTCAGGCTGCTCGAACCAGGGTGGAATGAATACAGTGCTGCCCATAATTATTTATACCCCTGGCAAATTTTCACTTAAAGTTACTTTTATTCAACCACCAAGTCATTATTTGACGGGAAATGACATAGGTGTCTCCCAAAAGATAATAAGACGATGTACAAGAGGCATTATTGTGGAAAAAAAAAAACATTTCTCAGCTTTTATTTACATTTAAGCAAAAAATACAAGATGTTCCGCACTGTGGAAAATCTCAGAGGACGTGGTCGGAAGCCAAAAGTGACACCTGTGCTGGCCAGTAGGATAGTTAGAGAGGTGAAAAAGAATCCAAGGAACACCACCAAGGCCATCCTGGTGAATCTGGGCTCTGCTGGTGGCAATGTCTCAAGGCAGACAATCCAACAGACACTCCACACTGCTGGGTTCCACAGATGCAGACCAAGCACACAAAAGCTCGCTTGGCCTTTGCAAAAGCTCACCTGGACAAAGAAGAAGACTTCTGGTCTTCTGTGTTATGGTCAGATGAAACAAAAATTTAATTGTTTGGTTCTGATTGCCTGATTGGAGTCGGGAAGGAATTTTTTATTCCCCTAAAGTGAGGAAAATTGGCTTCTACCTCACAGTTTTTTTTTTTTGCCTTCCTCTGGATCAACTTGCAGGATGACAGGCCGAACTGGATGGACAAATGTCTTTTTTCTGCCTTATGTACTATGTTACTACTATGTTACAATGATGTTTCCTTCATTTGGCGTAAAAAAGGAGAAGCCTTCAACCCAAAGAACACCATCCCCACTGTCAAACATGGTGGTGGGAACCTAATGCTTTGTTTTTGTTTTTCAGCCAATGGACCAGGGAACCTAATCACAGTAAACGGCACCATGAAAAAATAGCAATACATGAGGATTCTCAACGACAGTTATAGGCTCCAAAACTACGCAGAACTATGGCCCAGATTTACTAACTCTACAGATGGAGAAAACGTAGAAAGGCTGTCTAGACCTGCACCAGATTTATCACAGGCTGGAGGATAAATCTGGTGCGGTATAGACACTTTTCTCTGTCTCTGTATCAACTATTGGTTGGCTTACTTTGAGACAGATTTTACACCAGTTTCATGGCACAATTTGGTACAAAATTACGCTTCTTAAGCTCTGCCCCCTTTCCCATGAAGCCCTATCCCTTCCCAGTGAAGTCCCACCACTTGTGGATCATGTCGGAAATAAAGTGTAGAAGCCCTAGATGCGTCAATTTGAGCAAACATTAGGTTCATTTACTATCCAGAAATATACCTATATTAGGCATATTTCTGGCACAGATTGTGGTGCAAAGGTTATTTGCACCGCAATCTGCAACTTTTTCCCACTTACGCCAGGTCTAAAAAAGTGGGCATGACGTGGGTGGGGAAGGAGGACGGGCCAGTAGGCCCGTCTCATTTATAATTTTCTATACCTGTTTTAGACATAAAAAACTGTCTAAATGTAAGCCAGCTAAGAAGTTGTCTAACATGTAGACTGGCGCTATATACGCTGAATTTATATAAAGGCTGGCGCATGCGCATAGCTTCGGCGGATCCAATGCCAGCACAGGGGCTTATTAAGACCACTGTCTAAAACCACGGTCTTAATAAATGACCCTGATTGTATCTACCTACGCCAATTTAGACAGATTTTTGGCACAGACACTTTTGTAAATCTGGGCCTATGTATTATTATCATTCTGAAATGAAAAAAGATATGGTCATGGAAAGAAATGTATACTGGGTCGCCAGCTCCCCCCGTCTTATAGGAAAAAATGACCCAAAACTGTTATTGTATAGCTGCTAAAAAAGACATGTAAAGAGAGGTGACGGGTCTTTTTTTAAATAAAGGTAATGAACCATACAGTCCTAAAAGACATGGGATGAAGATATTTACACGCAATGGGCGCTACGGTTTTGTGATGGAGGCTGGGTCAACATCTCCTCCACCACATTTAGAATCATAAAAGGTGAAAATGATTTAAATTAATATTCCGGTAGGTAAAAGTTATCTATAACTATCAGATCTGTGGGGGTCCGTACCTCCTTCTGCTCCCCTGAAATAACTGGAGCGGCCGGTCGAACATGTGCGCAACCGCTCCATTCATTTCTATCGGAGCTCCGGAGATAGCGGAACGCTGTACTCGACTATCTCCGGAACTCCCATAGAAATGAATGGAGTGGCCTTGTACATGTGCAACCGGCCACTCCGGTCATTTCAGCGGAGCAGCAGGGGGCCTGCAGGGGGTATGGGGCCTCTATTCCCATTATCGGTGTGGGTCCCATCTGATAGTTATTCCCTATCCTTTGGATAGTAGATAGATTTTTAAAGGGGTATTCTGGTAGGTAAAAGTTATCTGATAAAAAGGTTAAAGAGATTGTAAAGCATGTAAAGTGTGCAAAGGACATGTCGTTTGATAGCTTTAAAGGGAATGTCTAGAAAAAGCACGGTCATGTACCCTGTTGGGGTAATAGGGTTTTAGGAACCGCAACTACTGGTCAGAGTGGCGAGCAGTTATAAAGAGTATTTCTTGCTCTGGACAACCTGTTCTAGAATGCTTAATTTCCCCTGTGGTGGAACTACAGAGATATGGAACACTTACTGCCAGATTTCCTCCCAAATTACAGCTGAACGCTTGAGGGACACTTTGTCATCTGTATTTTGCCAAAGGACCAATCTTACAAGGAGGAACTGTCAAAATATGCATCTCTTCACATACATCTATTTTCATAAGAACCATCCTTACTTTATTCTTTTGCTGGCATGAAATGCCGAGCAGACTTTCGTCGTTGGCATAAAATGTGATTTCCTCATAGAGATGCATTATCTATAAACATTATATATAGACATAAAGACACTTATAAACATTACAGTATAATAGTATGTCCTGTGAATGTTCTGTTTTCTGTAAATGTTGCTTTCTGGTTGGGTGCGGACCATCAGGCGACATACTTGCCACTTTTATAGGCTATGAATGCCTTCGGGGGGAATCTTTTATGATCACATTTTGCCTATTTCAGGCTACTTTCACACTAGCGTTCCGTCGGGTGAACAGCCTGTCGGATCCATCCTGCCGCTAGTAATCGTGTGCCCCCAGACTGCCGCTCCGTCCCCATTGACTATAATAAGGGGCGGTGCGGAGTTCCGGCAGAGGCATGGCGAGAGGCTGCCGGAATAAATGTTGGATATATCATAGTTTTATTCCGGCAGCCTCTCACCGTGCGCTGCCGTGCCTCCGCCGATGCCACCATTATAGTCAATGGGGACAGAGCGGCAGTCTGGGGCCACACGGTCACAAGCGGCAGGACAGATCCGACAGGCTGTTCACCCGACGGAACAGCCTGCCGGAGGTCCGTGCCACTAGTGTGAAAATAGCCTTAGGCTAAAATAATTTTTCAGTTTTTGTCCTACTTTCAGGTTTTTCAGTCCCTTCATGCTGCTGTTCTGATGGCTACATATGAAGCCCTTACAGCTCCTGACAGCCGACAGCTCAGAAACACTTATTATAGCTAAATTCTGATTAGTTTGATGCAACCTGACGGGACTTAGTGTAAAACTGAAAGTAAGACACTTTGCAGACAGGCTGAAATTTAACCTTATAGGACAAAAACTGTTGACATTTTTTTTAATTAAAGACAAAGTGAAAAAAATGAATTTTAAGCCCAAAATGCAATCATAAAAAAATTGTCCATAGCCTTTATCAAATTCCGGCAAAGTGATGATGAGAACTAGTCAGAACCACGACTACATAATACGTATGTTGTATTTTAAGTGGAAATTATTTACTCAACTTACATTCTTTGGACATTCCCACTTCAAAGCACCTCTGTAGTCTGCAGTACTGGCAGCGATTCCGTGTCACTTTATTGATAACACAGTTCTTTTCCCTGTGACAAGTGTAAACCATGTTCTTCTGAATACTCCGCCTGAAGAAGCCCTGTAGTGAGAGAGGCAGAGGAGAATAAATGTGCATTGGTCACACCACAGATTGCCCAATTAAGGTAATTAAAAGCCATTAAATGGAAAATGTTGGATAATATGACTCTTCAAAAGCGTATCAAAAATTAAAGGCTTTGTATCATTTTCCTTGCTGGTTGGAGTAGGACACTTCTTGTGTGTCAAAGTATATAGACCAGATTATGAAGTGGAGTTACGAAACTGATACTGGAGGACTTGCTGTCTGTTAGAGACTATATGATAGCTCTTTACGGCCAGACGAACAAAGGTTCATCAAGAGTTTAACTAGTTATTTACTAGGAGTACATTTAGAAGCCTATATTATGTTATCTTACTACCTGTCAAGGGGTGATATGCTTAAAAGAGGGCTATATACTTAATTAACCTTAAGAATACACCACGTCAAAAAGAGTGCTGGAGAGAATAGCATACATCTGATGAGTGGAAAATGGTAGCCTTGTGCTCCCATATAGGCAATGTACTATGTTAAAGGGGCATAGGGAATTGAATGGAGATCACTGAGAGATGAAGGAAAGAAGGAAATGGAACCCAGTTCTAGAATGGTTTCTAGATTAACATTGGTCGTGGTGAATTGTTACCACAATCCTTACTTTGCTAAGAGGCCCTACAGGATGATTCCTTATTATTCCCCATGCATTCCCTGAATAGACGTGTTCAGGGGCAGACTGGCCAAAGACCTTACAGGGAAATTTCCCGGTGGGCCGATGCCCCAAGGAGCCACCCGCTGGCCAGATACATAATGAGCTCTCAGTGGTAATTAACGCTGTGAGAATCAGGTACTTATGTACCACCTCCTGAATTCAACTGCTGTGGTCCGCATCTCACTTTTTTAAGCCCCCTGCTCCATAGACAACAGGAGGAGGACAGGAGATGGCAGCTATTAATGGCCACCACAGAGGGCCCGCTTTTGGGGCAGTATATTGTGTTACACTATGCTATTTGGTTCTGCTGGGATGGTATTTTACACTATGGCATTGTTGACCCCATTTACTTGTGTTGCCCCTCCTTCTGTTAATTTGGAGCTGCCTACAACAAGGGGCCACTTTTAGTTATTTTTTTCCAAGGCCACTTCAAGTTCCCAGTCCGCCCCTGGACGTGTTCATGTAACCCTGTGTGCGGGTAGAGGCTGTATTACACACAGATCGTTTGTTATACACACCAACTATTGGTCTGGTTGGACAGATGTTGGTCAGATAATCTGTTATATTACGTGACCATAAAACAAGGATTGATAAGCTCAGAACTGCTTACTAATGTTACAAGTTGAAGCCCCAGTGTTACAGTAGGAAGAGCAGCTCTGGAACACAAACTGCAGCTCTAACAAGTGAAATACTGTGCGGAGAATAGGGACATTCATGAACACATGCATTACCAGTAATGGATCAAGCTTGGTGGAGGTTGCTGGGCAAAGGAACAGTGTCATGTCATTTGTGACTAAGTTACAATGGCCATACACTCGTCATACCATGTGTGGTCATATACTAGTCATACCATGTGTGTTTTTAACTTAAGATGGCTATACACTCCTCATACCATGTGTGTTTGAGTTTAGATGGCCATATACTAGACCTGTGATGGCTAAGTAATACCACACATGGTATTACTTCAGATGTGGTAAAACTACAACTCCTAAGATGCACACTTACTTGGCTGTTCTCAGAACTCCATAAAAATGAATGGAGCATGCTGGAAGTTGTAGTTTCATCACAGCTGGAGTGCCAAAGGTTAGCCATCATTGCACTAGTCATACCATGTGTGGCTAGTTTAAGATGGTCATGTAATATTCATACCATGTGTGGACAAGTTACGATGGCCATACAGTCCTCATACCATGTGTGGCTAGGTTAAGATGGTCATACAATAGTCATACCATGTGGGTCTAGGTTAAGATGGTCACACACTAGTTATACCATGTATGGCTAGATTAAGAAGGTTATACACTAGTCATACCATGTGTGGCTAAGTTAAGATGGTCATGTAATATTCATACCATGTGTGGCCAAGTTAAGACGGTGATACACTAGTCATACCATATTTCGCTATGTTAAGATGGTCATGCACTAGTCATACCATATTTCGCTATGTTAAGATGGTCATGCACTAGTCATACTATGCGTGTTTATGTTAAGATGGTCATACACTAGTCATACCATGTGTGGCTAGGTTAAGATGGTCATACACTAGTCATACCATGTGTGGCTAGGTTAAGATAGTCATATACTATTGATATCATGTGTGGCTAGGTTAAGATGGTCATACACTAGTAATACCATGTGTGGCTAAGTTAAGACGGTGATACACTATACACTAGTCATACCATATTTCGCTATGTTAAGATGGTCATGCACTAGTCCTACCATGTGTGGCTAAGATATGATGGCCATACACTCCTCATACTATGCGTGTTTATGTTAAGATGGTCATACACTAGTCATACCATGTGTGGCTAGGTTAAGATAGTCATATACTATTGATATCATGTGTGGCTAGGTTAAGATGGTCATACACTAGTAATACCATGTGTGGCTAAGTTAAGATGGTCATGCACTAGTCCTACCTTGTGTGGCTAAGATATGATGGCCATACACTCCTCATACTATGCGTGTTTATGTTAAGATGGTCATACACTAGTCATACCATGTGTGGCTAGGTTAAGATAGTCATATATTATTGATACCATGTGTGGCTAGGTTAAGATGGTCATACACTAGTAATACCATGTGTGGCTAAGTTAAGATGGTGATACACTAGTCAAACCATATTTCGCTATGTTAAGATGGTCATGCACTAGTCCTACCATGTGTGGCTAAGATATGATGGCCATACACTCCTCATACTATGCGTGTTTATGTTAAGATGGTCATACACTAGTCATACCATGTGTGGCTAGGTTAAGATGGTCATACACTAGTCATACCATGTGTGGCTAGGTTAAGATAGTCATATACTATTGATACCATGTGTGGCTAGGTTAAGATGGTCATACACTAGTAATACCATGTGTGGCTAAGTTAAGATGGTGATACACTAGTCAAACCATATTTCGCTATGTTAAGATGGTCATGCACTAGTCATACCATTGTGGCTAAGATATGATGGCCATACACTCCTCATACTATGTGTGTTTATTTTAACATGGTCATGCACTAGTCATACCATGTGTGGCTAGGTTAAGATGGTCATACACTAGTAATACCATGTGTGGCCATAAACTGGAGAACTGTTGACAGATACCTAAAAAATATGTATGAGGATGGCTAAAGTAGTACAGTTGTTTATTTCCTTTTCCTATGGCAACAACATGAATGTTTGGCTACAGGATTCATTCCAAGTATCATTGCAGGCAAGTGGTGCATTGGAGCACTGAACTATGGAAAGATCTTCCTACTATTACTGTATGTCTTCCCAGTGGGATTGTCTGGTTGGAGCTTAGTGGAACTAAGAGGTGGTTGCCTCTAGGTGGTTAGGCCCCTGAGCAATTGCCCCTTTGCTCTTCTTACAATCTGTTCCTGTACGCTGCTAGAATACCACTACTACAATTCAACTACTACAGTTCACATTACTGTTTCTAACGGAAGGATCAACAATCTGATGGATTCTAGCTTCTGGCGGTCTTCATGGACTTATTATAATAGGGTCTTTCTGAGTTCCATCATTTTAATGATGGGAAGAAAGAGCATGCAGCACTAATCTTTTTGTCACATTTTCCAAGAACGCCAACAGAAGCTTTACACAAGCCAACAGAAGCTTTACACAAGCCTGAATACGTGTGAACAAAGCCTTATAATTTCATGATAAAGCAAATGTCATGTTAAAGAGCTTGTGTCACTTCAGCAAATGGCATTTATCCTGTAGAAAAAGTTAATAGAAGGTAGGTACTAATGTATTGTGATTGTCCATATCCTTTGCTGGCTTGATACATTTTTTAATCACATTATACAGTGCTCGTTTCAATGGTTACGACCACCCTCTAATCCAGCAGCGGTGGTCGGGATTGTACTCTACAGGAAAAAAAGCTGGCCTATGCACATTCCCTTGGTCCTGGCCACCAAAGAGGGTGGTTCTTTTTCCTATAGTGGATTACAGGGTGGTCATAACCATGGAAACAGGAAGTATATAATGTAATGTTAAGATGAATCCAGCCAGCAAAGGAAGGAACATGGACAATCACAGTACATTAGTGTCTTGTATTAACTTTATCTACAGGATAAATGCCATTTGCTGAAGTGAGATAACCCCTTTAACTCAGTAGTGTAATTTGTCTATCGAAAGCACAAGAATGCTGTGGATATGATGAAACTCAAAATGAAAACCAGCATACTTGTTAGGGGAGAACCCTTGGTAGTTATTAACCGGCTAGTGCTGAAGAGCAAAGGTTAGAGCCTGAGATGATTACATTGACCTACTATTTACTGTCCTCTAAACAATGAGGTGTATGGGGCCTTCAGCTGTACTTTGTTCACAATCCATATTCTTCTTGCCGCCTATTATCGGATCAGTAAGGTCATTCATTTGTTCTGAGCACAGGTAGAACATTGGCTGTCTTATCGGCTCATGTACTTAGCAACTTCACACAGCTTAGCCTGGCCTCCTATTCACAGAGCTTAAAGCTGCAAAGGTCTTCTACTGATGAAATTATCACAGCGTCTCTGACTGCCATAAACCTGCCTTCCACAGAGTCACATAGAGAAACATGTGCCCACCTCTGATTTCAGCCTGCTATAGACATTCACAATACAACACGAGAGCAAAGGCATCTACAATGTTCTATCACTACATTTCTGTCCATCACTACATCATATTAAGGGTCCCGATATCTCAAAACACCAGCAGAGGCATATTTATTTTAGGCTACTTTCACACTAGCGTTTCGGCTTCTGGCTCTCACAAGCGGTCCAAAACTGATCAGTTTTGCCCTAATGCATTCTGAATAGAAAAGGATCCGCTCAGAATGCATCAGTTTGCCTCCGTTCAGTCTCCATTCCGCTCTGGAGGCGGACACCAAAACGCTGCCTGCAGCGTTTTGGTGTCCGCTCGACGAAACTGACACAATCTGGCACAATAGAAAACGGATCCGTCTCCCATTAACTTTCAATGGAGTTCATGACGGATCTGTCTTGGCTATGTTATAGATAATACAAACGGATCCATTCATGACGGATGCATGCTGTTTTATTATTGTAACGGATCCGTTTTTGCAGATCCATGACGGAATGTGTGAATGTAGCCTTATCTTTTTGCCAAATATCCTTCACCGGTCAGTCAGTTATTACATAGTAACAAAGTCTATAAGGCTGAAAGATCTGTCCATCCAGTTCAGCCTGTTATCCTGCAAGTTGATCCAGAAGAAGGCAAAAGAAAACGAGGTAGAAGGCAATTTTCCTCATTTTAGGAGGGAAACATTCTTTCCCGACTCCATTCAAGCAATCAGGTAATCCCTGGATCAACGGCCCTTCTCCACAGGGGCGTACATAAAAATCACTGGGCCCCATAGCAAGAATCTAAATTGGGCCCCCATTCCCCTTTTATAGCCCCTCCCACTACCCATTCCAGGCCTCTCTCTTTGTTCCATGAACTATTCTTGCTGCTGCGTTTTATAATTTATGCATCAGGGCCGGATTGGGATTACAAAACAGGCCTGGCAGACAAAAGAGGTATAATAGATGCAGTGTGTACAGATGTATAGTGTATACAGCAGTGTACTGATATATGAGGAACATGGTATAATATATGCAGTGTGTACAGGTATATAGTATATACAGCAGTGTATTGATATGTGCAGTACAGGGTATATTATATGCAGTCTGTAGATATATAGTATATACAGTAGTGTAATGTGAGGTACTAGGTATAATAGATGCAGTGTGTACAGGTATATAGTAAATATAGCAGTGTACTGATATGTGAGGTATAAATTACAGCTCGTACCTCACATATCAATCCAATACTGTATATACAATATACCTGTACACACTTCATCTATTATACCTCGTACCTAACATATCAGTACACTGCTGTATATACAATATATCTATACACACTGCATATATTATACCTCGTACCTCACATATCAGTACACTGCAATATATATTATATATCTGTATATATTGCATCTATAATACTGTTTAATATATGCAGTGTGTGTATATATATATATATATATATATATGTGAGGCATACAAGGTAGAATACTGTAGATGCATTGTTTATAGAAATATGTGGTCAGTTATGCATTATGGTCACTGTGTGTGAGGTACATGAGGTAGTGGTCACTGTACCTGTCTGAAGTATTATACATGAGTGTGCAATCAGTAAAAACAGGGCATGGAGGGGGGGGGGGGAATAAATGACAAGAAGTGGAGGACCTCCTCTTACCACTCCATTCCAGTCTGTATGGATCAATGCAGAGCTGATTGTGAACTTCTAATACTTACTGTTAGGGGTTGAAGGACCTGTGATTATGTCATCACAGGTCCTGGCAGATGTACCTTTCAAACCTAGGAACTACACCATTTTTGGTGCAGTTCCTTTCCTAGATCCTGCAGGACCTATGATGCTGAAGATGATGTCATCACAGGTCCTGGCAGATGTACTGTTCTAACCTGGGAACTACACTTTACACTGTGCAGTTCCCTTACAGGACCTGTGATGACATCATTAAAGGTCCTTTAGCTTTAGAAAGATAGACCGGAGCAATTAGGGGGCGGGGCCTCTCCTCCACTGCGGGCCCCTCTTCCTCATGGGCCCCATAGCAGCTGCGTGGTCTGCCTATATGGTAGGTACGCCACTGCTTCTCCAGAAATCTAGTAGCTATAGCTTGTAATATTATTACACTCCAGAAATACATCCAGGCCCCTCTTGAACTCTTTTAGTGAATTCACCATCACCACCTCCTCAGGCAGAGAGTTCCATAGTCTCACTGCTCTTACCGTAAAGAATCCTTTTCTATGTTTGTGTACAAACCTTCTTTCCTCCAGACGTAGAGGATGTCCCCTATAGTAACATAGACTATATATATAGTTATATGGCTATTTGAAAACAATAAAAAAGACAAAAGGAACCTTTGAATGAGTTCTGGAATCAAGGCTGCTATGCCAGAGGACTGGGAGAGAAGATATACAGCCAAAATGGTGAATTCGCACCCTAGGATCAGGTATTAAACAATGGTCAGTTTATGGCCAATTTTCTTTAAATGTTACATGTAACTGGCAAAAGAAAGCCAACAGCACATTTTAATATAAACCAGAAATAATGCACAAAAAATATCACAATACACACCGTGATATCACAGCAAAGGAAGAAGACACACATTGGTAAAAATAAAAAAAGTAATACCATGGTAGAGGGATTGTGCACACTGGTTGTCCGACTGCTGGGACCCCCACCTATCCTGAGAATGGGGATCCCATCCTTATGGAGTGGCAGGCTGAGCTTCCACTCTATTCATTCTCTCTGTGGCTGCCAGAAATAGCAGAGTGTTGTGTAGGGGATAACGTTCATACTTGGTACAATTCCTTTAAAGGGTTTCTATCACTTTGTTTCACCTATTTAGCTTTCAGACACTAGCGATCCGCTAGTGTCTGCTTTATCTAACCATCCTAATATAAGAGCTTATTGTCCTGCCGTTTAGCTAAAAAAATAACTTATATAGATATGCAAATGAGCCTCTAGGTGCTATGGGGGCGTGATTAGCACCTAGAGGCTCCGTCTACCTTAACAAACTGCCGCCGCCCAGCGCGTCCCTCCAGCCCGCCCATCTCCTCCAGAATGCGATGCTCCTCGTATTCGGCGCATGCGCAGTGAATGTCTGATCGCTTCCCTGCTCAGACATCTCCACTGCGCCTGTTCCTCGGAGCACTATGACGTCATCGGCGCAGGCGCAGTGGAGATGATGTCTGAGCAGGAAAGCGACCAGACATTCACTGCGCATGCGCCGAATACGAGGAGCATCGCATTCCGGAGGAGATGGGCGGGCTGGAGGGACGCGCTGGGAGGCGGCAGTTTTGTTAAGGTAGACGGAAGCCTCTAGGTGCTAATCACGCCCCCCATAGCACCTAGAGGCTCATTTGCATATCTATATAAGTTATTTTTTTAGCTAAAACGGCTGCCCAATAAACAGTTATATTAGGATGTTAGATAAAGCAGACACTAGCGGATCGCTAGTGTCTGAAAGCTAATAGGTGAAACAAAGTGATAGAAACCCTTTAACTGCCCCTCACTCCTTGGTGGAAAAGGCCTCCCTTCAATGTATAAGCTTCTATGCTGGTAGTTAATCCCATGAGCTGATGCTGGTGGTCTCCATTTTATGCTGTTATTTAAGCTATAGACATGCTACATAAATTATTAAACTAAGCATGAATTGACCCAAAAAATAATCTGCCACTGGGTCATGGTCATCTTGAAATCATATATCCAGCACCATTACAAAACACATGTAAATACAGGTCACACTATGGATCTGTTTATTAGTTCTATATCATTTTGAAAAACTTGAGTAACAATCAATATGGCCAATATTGTCCAACTTTCCACCACCGATTGATTGACAGAATTTTGTGCCAAAATTTTGTAACACATTATCACATTTTAGGCCACAAACTTTTTGCTAAGCCATGCCCATGTCCAGCTAAGTCACTCCCTCACTGAACGAGGAGCAGGAGATTATTGTTTTTAGGCACATTTGCTTCATAAATATGTCTAAAACTTTGCTAATATTTGGGTGAATTTTACGACATTCAAGGCTCAATCATATTACTAAAGACGGGGCAATATATTTTATATTACCGTAACTATTCGTTCGAACTTTACATTAGTCAATTATTACTATTTTTACGGTGCTTTCTAGTACTAGGCTCTACTTACAATTGGTAGACTGTAATTGTGTTTGTCTTAATTTTGTAATTAAGACAAACACAATTACAGTCTACCAATTGTAAGTAGAGCCTAGTACTAGAAAGCACTGTAAAAATAGTAATACAACAGAAGAAGACACCTTTGCTGGATTTTTAGTGTTTCCGTGTGCAGGCAATAATATTAATACATCATTAGCTAATGGCAAGTACAACCGCTATACGAAACTAGATATCTTAATTTTGCTATAAAAACGGCTTCTTTGCAATGAAAGATAGCCACGAAAAGGTACTGATGTTTGTTTATTTGCTGGAGGAGTCCCCGATGGGCAGTAAGGGGAGCATAATTTAGAGTATTTCGCCAGGAAAGTACACATTTGTTGATAACTGTAAAACCACCTGCTAAATATAATAGTACTTAGCGCTGCTAAATATTTCAAAGTAAGTATCAATAAGCTCTACCGCAATAAGTACTATAAGTCATTATAAAATATAATCCAATGCATTTCATAACTCTTTCTAGTGTAGAAGCCAATTGGCCTGCTGCTTTCATTGTGTGCTCCCCAGGGTGGTCTGCGGTGCACTGAATGTCTACATCATTTACCAGCCCTATAGTCCACAGTGGGCTTCCTTTCCTACTTTACAGAATGTATTGCCATTCCATTTTTCCTGTTACCGCTAGGCACCAACACAAGGAGCTTGGTTATTTTTTTTACAGAAAACATATACCTTAAAAAAAAATAAAAAATCTCGTTGAATTTTTTTTTCAAATCAGGGTTGCTACATTTCTTGAAATGTTGGCATGTATGACCAAGATAATAAATTTTATGTGTTATTTTCAACTCAATGGTTAAAGTAGTGGCTGTAGGTTCTAGTCTTTTCCCATGTAGCATATATTCAAATACTGCAGTCATGTCACAGTTTTAATCAAACTCCAATACAAGCTTAATGGTTGAAGAGACCCATAAAGGGCAAAACTGCCCAAATATCTCAGGGCATCTGACCAGATAATGAATGCCATTATATTTCCCAATTGCTAATAAAGAATCTCTATGGGAACTATTACAGTGAACGATTTTCGTGCCAATTATCGGGGAAAAGCTTTCATAGGGATCGTTCCCAATAATTGACCAGTATAATCCAACAGCTGATCACCCAATAAATGAGCAAACGCTTGTATGTCTGCCAATGGAGATCCGTCATCAGGATGATAGTTGCCTGATTATGGATGAAATCATGGATGTGCTGCCAATAATCAGCAGAATGACTGTGGTAGAAATAGTAATCAGGCCGATGCAAACAAGCGCTGATGAATGTGTTATCAACCATTGGCGCTCGCATTGCCCAAATATCAGGCAGTGTAAGTAAAGTTCACACTTCAGATATTTAGATCAGGTGGGGGTCAAAAACACAGAATAGATGCATATTTTTACAGTACATGTGATCTCTGTGTAGGCTTTACTACACTGCGTGCAGAATTATTAGGCAAATGAGTATTTTGACCACATCACCCTCTTTATGCATGTTGTCTTACTCCAAGCTGTATAGGCTCGAAAGCCTACTACCAATTAAGCATATTAGGTGATGTGCATTTCTGTAATGAGAAGGGGTGTGGTCTAATGACATCAACACCCTATATCAGGTGTGCATAATTATTAGGCAACTTCCTTTCCTTTGGCAAAATGGGTCAAAGAAGGACTTGACAGGCTCAGAAAAGTCAAAAATAGTGAGATATCTTGCAGAGGGATGCAGCACTCTTAAAATTGCAAAGCTTCTGAAGCGTGATCATCGAACAATCAAGCGTTTCATTCAAAATAGTCAACAGGGTCGCAAGAAGCGTGTGGAAAAACCAAGGCGCAAAATAACTGCCCATGAACTGAGAAAAGTCAAGCGGTGCAGCTGCAAGATGCCACTTGCCACCAGTTTGGCCATATTTCAGAGCTGCAACATCACTGGAGTGCCCAAAAGCACAAGGTGTGTAATACTCAGAGACATGTCCAAGGTAAGAAAGGCTGACACACAAGCTGAAACGTCAAGACTGGGCCAAGAAATATCTCAAGACTGATTTTTCTAAGGTTTTATGGACTGATGAAATGAGAGTGAGTCTTGATGGGCCAGATGGATGGGGCCCGTGGCTGGATTGGTAAAGGGCAAGAGCCTCCAGTCCGACTCAGACGCCAGCAAGGTGGAGGTGGAGTACTGCTTTGGGCTGGTATCATCAAAGATGACCTTGTGGGGCCTTTTCGGGTTGAGGATGGAGTCAAGCTCAACTCCCAGTCCTACTGCCAGTTTCTGGAAGACACCTTCTTCAAGCAGTGGTACAGGAAGAAGTCTGCATCCTTCAAGAAAAACATGATTTTCATGCAGGACAATGCTCCATCACACGCGTCCAAGTACTCCACAGCGTGGCTGGCAAGAGAAGAGGTATAAAAGAAGAAAATCTAATGACATGGCCTCCTTGTTCACCTGATCTGAACCCCATTGAGAACCTGTGGTCCATCATCAAATGTGAGATTTACAAGGAGGGAAAAACAGTACACCTCTCTGAACAGTGTCTGGGAGGCTGTGGTTGCTGCTGCACGCAATGTTGATGGTGAACAGATCAAAACACTGACAGAATCCATGGATGGCAGGCTTTGAGTGTCCTTGCAAAGAATGGTGGCTATATTGGTCACTGATTTGTTTTTGTTTTGTTTTTGAATGTCAGAAATGTATATTTGTGAATGTTGAGATGTTATATTGGTTTCACTGGTAAAAATAAATAATTGAAATGGGTATTTATTAGTTTTTTGTTAAGTTGCCTAATAATTATGCACAGTAATAGTCACCTGCACACACAGATATCCCCCTAAAATAGCTAAAACTAAAAACAAACTAAAAACTACTTCCAAAAATATTCAGCTTTGATATTAATGAGTTTTTTTGGGTTCATTGAGAACATGGTTGTTGTTCAATAATAAAATTAATCCTCAAAAATACAACTTGCTTAATAATTCTGCACTCCCTGTACTGGTTTTGGCTCACAATAACTGATGGAAATAACTGACCAAATAACTGAAGTGAGAACTTGGCCTAATACAGCTCTAAGCCTGAGTTATGGTTAGAGTCTGATCATCAGCTGATCATATCAATAGGCTCCAAAAATCTCTGATGATTCTTTCATATTGGATTTGTGAATATTCTTTACATTTTAAACCATTTATTGATGTAATAAAAAAAAGCAGCTAGAAAAGGACTTAAAGGGAATCTGTCACCAGGAAGTTTTTTTTTTTAAACCAGGCACAATGCCTTGTAGGACTCGTTCAGCTGAATGTAATTATCTTTCCCTTAGAGGTCTGTTGATTCATTTTCGAGTAAAAGTACTTTTAATACATATGGACCCAAGCCACTCTGTGCACCACTGCTGCTCTTGCTTCCTCTGCCAACACCTACTTCTCCTTCTTAATTGGCAGGACCAGGCAAGATCATTATGCAGGAACCTGACCCAGTCAAAGAATGAGAGTGAGGGGCTAGCAGAGGAAGCAGGAGGAGCAGTGGTGCACAAAGTGGCTTGGGCCCGCCCTTGGTGCACTTAACTGCTCATTTGCAGAATGAAAGTGCTTTTTGTACAGCAACAGATCCCGAAGTGAAATGTATTAGAGGTCTGAGCTAGACCTAAAAGGCATTGCCCCTAGTTGAACAGTGAGTTTCCTGGTGACCGATTTCCTTTAAAGACAGTGTGCTGGTAAACAGTATACTGTCATATGGCAATATGCAGCTGCAAAAGCTTTGCTTGAATGGAGCTGAGCTGCACCTCGCCCATATGACCAGTGACCATGACATCACTTGGCCTAGGAAGAGGCTTAAATGTTCTCCAAGCGCCGCGGTCCCAGGAGTCTGTCCCCCCGCTGATTCCATAATGATGACTTATCCTGTGGATAGGCAGTCAATATGTAAATCCCTAGAAAACCCCTTTAACTCTTGAATAAAAACTACAATTCTAGGCACTACACTGTAGAAAAGAGGAGACCTAGTGCAGGTTTAGAATGCAATTAGAAAGGCAAAAAGGATGCAAGATCTGAAATACAACAAAATGATGGCAATTAAGAGATATTTGTCATATTACTGAGAGTTGTAATGTCTGAAGATTGTTAAAAATGTTTCCCCAGATCAGGAAAAACTGACCATCACCCTGGGGGAAGGGTTTGCATTGCTGTGGACCATGTAGCTAGGTAAGCAAGAGGATGAACCTGATAGACATTTGTCTCTTCTAACCTCTGTAACTATATACTGTAGCTTGTAGCTATATAAATCTCCCTGCTTTTTAAATAAATAAAGCAAGACATAATCGCCAAGTAATTGCTTTTCCAACTTCTATTTTCTGTTTCCAGAACGTCAGTGCATTTCTAGAAACATATTCAGTAATTACTCTTTTATACGTCTCCATGCATTAATTGGGATTACTTGGAAATGGCTAAAGACCTGGACACTGAGTAGATGCCTCCCCTATACACTCGTATTATGTTGCCCAAATTTGCCATTCTTTTGTTTGGGCTTATTTATCTGATATTTTGTGGGGCTTTAACCTAAATGTCAAGTTTCCTGATAGGGCTCAGGAACAATTCTGGAAGTTTATTTTATTTTATTTAGGCAACGAACAGAGGTTCCCTTTGACATTACAGAATATTGTAAGAACATTATATATGCCTGTGGTCTATCGAAAGTGTAAAATATAGAGAAAAAATATCAATTTGTGAGCAATCACATAATGATTAATGGGATTGTGCCACGTTTTGGAGTTATCCCCTGTCCACCGGATGGGATAACTAACTAATCGGTGGGGGTCTGACCACTGGGACCCTCACCAATCCCGAGAATGGGAGTCCCTGTCAAGCACTCATACACCTTCACTATTCCTCCTGACTCCCACATACACATGCATGCGTGACCTGAAATACATGTATTCCCAGTTGGAAGAGCAGATTAAAACACCATCGGACACCTCTGGCCCTGGCTCACCTCAACTGTGAACAAAAAGGACCAGGCATTAAAATGTAACATTCTCGATCCTTCTTTCCCCTGACATCATCTGCTGGGGGATATGGGAAGCTGCCGCCATACACATAAGGCTCCATTGAGACGTCCGCACTTTGGGTCCGGATCCGTTCCACAATTATGCAGAATGGGTGCGGACCCATTCATTTTCAATGGGGATGGAAAAGATGCTGTCCACATCCGCACGTCCGCAGCTCTGCAAAAAAATAGAGCATGTCCTATTCTAGTCCGAAGCTGCGGAAAAGAATAGGAATTCTCTATATAGTGCTGGCAATGTGCGGTGTCCGTGTTTTGCGGTCCGCAAAACACTACACCGTCTGAATGGACCCTAAGGTAGAAGCCCTGGCACAAAGAATTCTGCAGTTTTAGCCAACTTCACTTCTAAAGTGCCTTGGCATCTTCAGGGAAAGTGATGAACGGAACGTCCTGCTCCTATGATAGAAATGCCTATTCTTGTTCAAAAATGGACCAAGAAAAGACATGTTCTATTTTTTTTTTGCGATGCTGTGGACGGAGCGTGCTGTCCGCATCTTCTTTGCAGGCCCCTTCTGAAGTGAAGGGGGTCCTCCATCTGAGCCTTAAAGAAGGGCGGCTCGGATGTGGACAAGTCCGTGTGCATGAGGCCTTAAAAGGGGCATTTCTAGCTGTTTTTCAGGCATTTGTCGGTGGAACTGAGGTCGGACTTTACAAACACCTAGTGAATTTCTTGGGAGCTCTTTGTTAGTTAGACTATACTAGTTCAAACTACCTAGCCGCCATATGTCTTCCGGTTTAGATTTCTCCCTATCTGTTGTAACAAGAGACAAGGTTTTAGGATCTCATACTTAAGATAAAAACATGAATGGACTGCTGCTCTATTCAAAGGGGTATGGATTCATTTCTTGAGCTCTATGACTGTTTAGGTGCCTGCTCATGTTAGGCCTCTTTCACACATCCAGTAAATCTAGGACGCGTGCTGGTCTTGATCGCCATGGACAGCACACTACCTGTCTTGTGATCATTGGGGGTTTTAGAGGTCAAAAACTCCCCCTGGTCAGACACATATCCTATCCTGTGGATAGGGAACAAGGGGCACATGTATTAAGACCAGCGTTTTAGACACCGGTCTTTAATAAAGCCCCTGCGCTGGCAGTGGTTCCACCGAAGTAATGAACTTCGGTGCCTCCAGTGCCAGTTCTAATTGTAAGACAGCTTCGTAGCTGTCTAAAATTTAGACCATTTTCTACGCCTAAACCAGGCGTAGAAAATGATTAATGAGACGGGCCTGCCCCCTTCCCCGCCCACAATTTTAGACCTGGCGTGAGAGGGGAGAAGTCGCAGACAGCGGTGCAACTAACCATTGTACCACCATCTGTGCCAGAAATCGAGACAGTACCTGTCAATAATAAATGTGGCTGAAATGGTCGAACAACCTAAGGCTCTGTTCATATCATGTTTTAACTTAATGTTTAGAATATATGCCGGGGAAAGGTCTGACATATCTCACTGTATGCGATACAGTAGCATATGTTGCCCATGAGCCCCAGTGTTAAAGAATGTATACTGAATGGGATACTTTTTTTGTGTGGTCCACTGTGTAGGTAAAGCAGCAGTATATGTGTTTTTTAACAGTATATATATATATCTTTTTTAAAAGGTATACTGATACATACAAGCCTGACAGAGGCCAACAGGACACTACTGAGCCCTCTATCTGGTGAACAAGGCCTATAGATAGGTTTGACATATGCCAAAAATCCAAAAATGAACTGAGAATAGAGCCTAAGTAAGAAGGGCTGTTCACACACTTCTGTAATGTATTCAGGGGCGTAGCTAAAGGCTCATGGGCCCTGGTGAAAGAGTTCAGCATGGTCCCCCTTCCCTCAGAGCTTTGTGGCCAGGGGCAGGGAAGCACATAGCCTAGTGCTGCTTGAGGCAAAAATTTTAAATGGCACCCCCCCCAGCCAGAGGTGTAACTTGATCTGCATTCACTTCTGATGTCTTCTTAAGTGGCCCAAGGGTCTTTGGCCCACTCAGGCTCATGGGCCCGGTATTGACTGCTACCTCTGATCACCCTATAGCTAATGCCTCTGCCTGTATCACAATGTGCCATTTCATTTCTCAGAGCTACATTATCGACAAAGCTAAATTCCTTTCCTTATAATATCCGTCGGGATTTCTACTGCATCTTCATGGTCATTTTCTTTTGATGTAAATTCCAGCTTCATCAGTACAAAATAATGCGCTGGAGTGACACATTAGCTAATTAATGTCAGTTGTTCACAAGTTAATTAGACATATACTTTCATATCTGCTGCAAATACTTTAACGATAACTGCACTGACTTTTTGTCAGACTCGCTACCTCAGATAAAACAAGACTAATGAACACAGCATACACTTGTGTTAATTAGAGCTTCATAGACAAGTCAGATAAGACTGTAAAGATCATTTTGGCTCCAGTTTTGGGTTATAGGTCTAAGAGCGGAGTACTGAACTACAGCAGACTGAAAGTAATTTGTGTGGGAGCTTGGATTGTACTGGAGAAGTAATTCCATGCACACACTGAAATCATAGGCTGTATGCCAGTTTTCTGATGCACAAAGGTTACACAATTTTTTGCGTAAAACACGTGACTGTTTTCAATTTTGCACAGCCCAACATTTTGATGTCATCAATATAAGATCAGTGGGGGTCTGACTCCCGGAACCCCTGTTGATTAGCTGTTTTTACCAATTTCTGTGCCAGAACCAGACATTGTAACTGCACAGCTCAATGTACCATGTAGTGGCCGTGCCTGGTTACTACAGCTATCTTTTCATTCACTCCAACTGGCGCAGCACTGCAGTAGCCAGGCAATGTCAGTACACAGTGTACAGAACTATGCAGTTTCAGCCTCCATTTCTGGCACTGCAACTAATACAAGCAGATGATCGGCAATGGTGCGGGTAGTCGGAACCCCGCCAATCTGATATTGACGACCTTTCCTAAGGCATCAATGAATAAGTCCTGGAAAAGCTGGAATTAGTCTTACCGGTAATTCAGTTTCCATGAGATCACCACGACGGCACACAAGAAGATTGATCCCTGACCTCAGTAGGGGCAGGAACAGAGAAAGGTTCAAATCCCCCCTCCCACCACTGGTGTTTCCAAAATTACAAAGATCAAAAGGTGGTGGTTAACACAAAAGAGAGAAAAGAGAAATATAACCTAAGGAAAGGTATTACTTCATATCCACTAGAAGGTCAACTTAAAAAACTAATAATTGGGAGGGAATAATGTGCTATCATGGTGATCTCATGAAAACGGAATTACCGGAAAGACTAATTCCGGCTTTCCATATCATCACCACAATGGCACACGAGGAGATATACAAAATAATAAATCAAGGTGGGGCGACTGCCTGAAGGACTTTACGTCGAAAAGACAAGTCCGAATTTCTGAAAAGATCTAATCTATAGTGCTTCATGAATGTATGAACACTAGACCATGTAGCGGCCCTGCAAATGTCTTCCAAAGATGCTGCTGCTTTCTCCGCCTGAGGAGAAGACAGGCCGAGTCGAATGAGCTTTCAAATTTTGTGGACAGCGAAGGCCCTGAGTCTCATAGCAGAGGGAAATGGTGTCCCTAATCCACCTGGCTAAGGAAGATTTTGAATTTTTTTGCACTTGTTTCTGCCTGAAAATTGAATTAGAAGGCTAATCTTTGGTAGCCTCAATATAATTGAAGACTCTACGCCTGACATCAAGGGTATGGAAAACTGATTCTTTGCTGTTAGAAGGATGATTACAAAAGGATGTCAAGATGATCTCCTGGTCACAATGAAAATTTGACACTACCTTTGCGAGGAACCCCGGGTCTAGCTTAAGAACTAATCTATCTTCCATGACTCGCAGGTAAGGTTCTCTAATGGAAATGGCCTTTATCTCACCCAGTCTCCTGGCTAAAGTGATTGTGATTAGAAACACGGTTTTGAAAGATATAAATTTGATCGAACAACCATCTAGTGGCTCAAAAGGGGAAAGTGTTAGACCAGTAAGAACAATATTAAGAGACTTTAGAGTTGGTCGAAGCCTGGAGTCTGCCCTCATGAATCTTTTTATCCATCTGTGGTTGGCAAGATCGGAATCGTAAAAACAGCCGAGAGCCGACACCTGTACTTTGAGGGTGGATGGTCTAAGCCCCAGCTCGTCCCTGCTGTAAGAATTCCAAGATCTTCTGGATGTTTGGTCCTTCCAGGTTTGGAGACTGGTTTACCGACCAGGAACATAATATTTTTCATATCTTGAGGTATATTGCGGAAGTTACAATATATTGTGGATATTACTCTATCCGAAAGACCTTGATGCTTAAATATCTGGATCTCAGGATCCAGGCTGCTAGTTTAAGGAAATCTGGATTGGGGTGCAGAATCAGATCCTGATGAAGAAGATCCTTCCTGGGCGGAAGAGGCCAAAGATCCAAGATGGAGTGCTTCTTGAGGGAGGCAAACAAGCTTTTCTTCGGCCAAAATGGGTTTATTACGATTAATGTTGCATTGTCATTGTAGATCCTTTGAATCACTTGGGAATGAGCGGAAGCGGAGGAAAGGCGTAGCTGAGACTCCAGTCCCATTGCAGGGTAAATGCATCCAATGCCCAGGGATTGTCCCAGGGGTTTTGGTAACAAAATTTTGCCACCTTCATATTTTCCTTTGTAGCAAGCCGGTCCACTTCTGGAACGCCCCATCTGTCCACTAACATTTGAAAAACTTCTGCGCTCAGGGACCATTCTGTCTGGTCTAATTTTCTCCAACTGAGGTAATTTGCCTCTCGAATTAAGTTACCCCTTGAGGTGGATTGCGGAAACGATCTTGTTACTCCTTGATGAATTAGATAGGCAACAGTAGTCGTGTTGTCCGAAATAATTTTTAGGTGGAGACCCTGAAGATTCACTTCTGCAGCTTTCAGGGATTCCCATACTGCCCTTAGTTCTCTGAAATTTGAGGATTAAGAGCTGATCGATTGGGGCCAGGAGACCTGATAATAATGGTCCCCCACTTTCGCCCCCCATCCTGACTGACTTGCGTCTGTCATGATTTGTACATAAGAAGCCTTATTTCACACGACTCCCCTTAAGAGATTTTGTGAGACTGCCCACCAATTTAGGGAAATCTTTACCCTGTGAGGAACGGACACTCTGTAATCCAGGGTAATCTGTTGTCGGTTCCAAACCCTGAGAATCCAGGCTTGTAAAGGTCGAAAATGCAGTTGACTCCAAGGTACTGCAGGTATGCATGATGTGAGTAGGCCCAGGAGACTCATTGCTTCGGTCACCGCCAGTTCTGTGAGAAGGTCTGACAGACGTCCTTCTTTACCTCTTTCATGATGTTCTTTGTTTTGGTTTCACTTTCTCATTTCATTGCCTTCTCCCAGGAACCACCTATTTAGACTAATCCTCTTTCCTTATATTCCCTCCCATACTGCCTCACTTTGCGATTTATACTACTTCCTGGATTGAAGTGTCACTGCTGGAGGCTTCTGCTGCTGCTTGTTCAGATAAGTCCTTTCATGTATTGTGTTTCCTTTCTGGCTTGATTCTAGGTGACCCCTGACTCCTCCGTATGAAGTGCAGGGAGCCGTGGTCGTGTCCCCCTCACTATTATAGGTTTTCAGGTGTCACACAGTCTTAGGTACGTGGGCATACAATCGTCTACCTCTGAGACCCTTGTATGTGCTTAGCAGTCAGGGTGAGCTTTAGGGTTTTATAGAGCAGATTTTCTTCTTTTGAAATATTCTGATTTTGTCCCGCAGATTTTTGACCTTGTCTTGGGGAAGAAGAGTGGATTGGATTTGAGAGTCTAGATATCCCCCAGGAAACTTATTTTTGTTGACAGTTGTAGGTTTGATTTTTCGGTGTTCACTATCCAGCCCAGTTTTTTCAGTGTTGACAGGAAATGTCTAACTCTGCCAAAAGGTGGTCTTTGGTGTCGCCGATTAGGAAAGTCATCTAAGTATGGGACAAAATTAGTCCTTTATGCTCAAGAAAGCCACCATTTCGATTACAAGTTTTGCAAAAAACCTGGGTGGGGAGGAAATTCCAAAGGAAGGGCTGTGAATTGATAATGATGTATCAACCCTCTGTGGTCTCTAATGGCGAATCTCAGTAACTTCTGGGAGGGTTGGCATAAAATATGGAACATATTAAGTAGGCGTCCCTCAGGTCCACCATGCACATTAGAGCATCTTTTAATATTAGGGGATATATGGACCCTAATATGAAGTGCAGGGAGCCGGTGGTCGTGTCCCCTCACTATTATAGGGTTTTCAGGTGTCACACAGTCTTAGGTAAGTGAGCATACAGTCGTCTACCTCTGAGACCCTTGTATGTGCTTAGCAGTCAGGGTGAGCTCTTAGGGTTTATAGGGGTCAACCTATATGCTCCTTAGTTTGGAATCAAGCCAGTCGGACGTTTATTCATAACTTCCAGCTATCTGCAACATCATCCGTGACATTATAAACCGCCATTACCGTCTTAAGCCATGGATCCGGTTTCAGCCTTGATTGACGGCATGCAAGGTCTTTCGCTGGAGGTAGCAGATCTCCGTAAAACTGTGTGTCAGTTTCAGGGTTGACCGGTTCTGCTTGTGTTAATGGAGTTTGTTCCGAGCCTAAGATCTCGCTTCCGGATACGTTCTCGGGGGTAGTGAGAATTTTGTTCGCTTTAGCGAGGCTTGCAAACTCCATTTTCGCCTACTTCCCCATTCCTCTGGTGATGAGGAGCAGAGGCGGGGATCATCATCTCGCTGCTCAGAAGATAACGCTCAGCCTTGGGCCTTTTCGCTGCCGGTGGGGCACGGCCCCTCCGATCGGTGGATGAATTTTTTGTAGCCCTGGGGCAGATATTAGATGACCCGGATCGTATTGCTCTGGCTGAATCTAAACTGCGTCTTTTATGCCAGGGGTAAACAGTCCGCAGAGATATTTGTTCAGAATTTCAGAGATGGGCAGCTGATACTGGTTGGAACGATGCTGCACTTCGAAGTCAATTTTGCCATGGTCTTTCGGAGGGATTGAAAGATGGCATTTGCTTTTCATGAGACCTGCCTCGTTGGAGTCTGCCATGTCTCTAGCTGTTCGTATTGACAGGCGTCTTAGAGAGAGAAGAGAGACCTCTACTTCCTGTCATATTCAGCCCAAGGACAGTGGGGCTGTCTCATTCAGTACGCAGGGGGGTTTCAGTCTCTCTCAATCCCCTCTGAGCAGGAGGCCATTCAGCTGGGTTTGCTTGCCTCTGATAGTAGAGGATTCAGCTCTCAGAGGAGGGTTTGTTTCTGTTGTGGGGGTATAAATCATTTGGCTAATCTTTGCCTCCTCCTCCGATTTTTGTGATGGTAATCTTTGAATTCCAGGTCTCTAGGATTGTGGATTCTCGCATTATCCGCAGGTTCTCCTCCAATACCTTGTTCATTGGGAGGGTTATGGTCCTGAGGAGAGGATTGTGGGTCCCAGTGCGGGACATTAAGGCCACTCGTCTCATCAAGGCTTTTCATAGGTCTCTTCCTGAAAGTGGGTTCTGAGTGTCCGGAGTCCACCCGTAAGAGGGAGGGGTACTGTCACCGCCAGTTCTGTGAGAAGGTCTGACAGACGTCCTTCTCTACCTCTTGCATGATGTTCTTTGTTTTGTTTCACTTTCTCATCTCATTTCCTTCTCCCAGGTGTCACCTATTTAGACCAGTCCTCTTTCCCCTTATATTCCCTCCCATACTGCCTCACTTTGCGTTTATACTACTTCCTGGATTGAAGTGTTCACTGCTGGAGGCTTCTGCTGCTGCTTGTTCAGATAAGTCCTTCATGTATTGCGTTTCCTTGCTGGCTTGATTCTAGGTGACCCTGACTCCCTCCGTATGAAGTGCAGGGAGCCGGTGTTCGTGTCCCCTCACTATTATAGGGTTTTCAGGTGTCACACAGTCTTAGGTACGTGGGCATACAATCGTCTACCTCTGAGACCCATTGTATGTGCTTAGCAGTCAGGGTGAGCTTAGGGTTTTATAGGAGCAGATTTTCTTCTTTTGAAATATTCTGATTTTGTCCCGCAGATCTTTTGACTTGTCTTGGGGAAGAAGAGTGGATTGGATATGAAGTCTAGAATATCCCCCAGGAAACATATTTTTGTTGACGGTTGTAGGTTTGATTTTTCGTGGTTCACTATCCAGCCCAGTTTCTTCAGTGTTGACAGGAAAGTGTCTAAATCTGCCAAAAGGTGGTCTTTGGTGTCGCCGATTAGGAGAAAGTCATCTAAGTATGGGACTAAAATTAGTCCTTTTTGCCTCAAGGAAAGCCACCATTTCGATTTACAAGTTTTGTGAAAATCCTGGGGTGGGGAGGAAATTCCAAATGGAAGGGCCGTGAATTGATATGATTATCAACCCTCTGTGTCTCTAATGGCGAATCTCAGTAACTTCTGGGAGTTGGCATAAAAATTGGAACATGGTAAGTAGGCGTCCCTCAGGTCCACCATGCACATTAGAGCACTCTTTTAATATAGGTGATATATGGACCCTAGAGACTGCATCCTGAATTTTCGGTAAGATATGAATTTGTTCAGGGATCTTAGATTTATAATGGTACGAAAAGAGCCCCCTTTCTTTTCCACTAGATAGAGATTGGAGTAAAAACCTTTTCCTTGCTCTGAAATTGAACCCTGATTACCACTTCCATCTTTAAAAGGTCTTGTACACCCTGCCAGATTCTTTCCTGATTGGTCAGAGACCTGAGGCTGGACACAAAGTACATGTTTGGGGGACTGAAGATAATTATTTTCGGTAACCCG